>NC_052166.1:2348691-2401191 GCF_902713615.1 Scyliorhinus canicula
TCACACACACACTCACACAATATCATACTCACAGACACTCATACAATATCACGCTCACACACACTCACGCTATCCCACACACACACACGCACGTGCACACACACTATCACACACACTAAATTAGGGTGAACCTTGACCCTAACCCTAATCCCAAAGTGTATCATGGAGTTCCCCTGATCCACAACTTTGAATAGATTGTGGTATGGGGAGCACACGGCCCACTCTACAGGTGTGGTACAGCAGAAAATGGACCAGTGGTTTTTTAAAACAAACAATGTTTATTCTATGAACTCAAGTTAACCTTTTTAAAACATACAGTGAACATCTTAGCAACCAGTAAATCAAATACACCCTCCCCAAAGAATACAACACTAAGTAACCTGTATGCTGTCCTTTTAACATCCAAAAGACTTAACAAACCTTCAAACAGGAGCAAATTAGTGGCGGAATTCTCCGACACCCGCAGGGTCGGTGTGACGTCCGCCCCGAGCGGCGAGCCCCCTGCGACGATTCTCCGGCCCGTGATGGGCCGACGTCCCGCCGCTGGGAGGCCTCTCCCGCCGCCATGGTTTGAACCACCTCTGGTGGCGGCGGGATCGGCGGCGCGAGCGGGCCCCCGGGGTCCTGGGGGGGGGGGGGGGGCGCGGGGAGATCGGACCCCGGGGGGGGTGCCCCCACGGTGGCCAGGCCCGCGATCGGGGCCCACCGATCGGCGGGCGGGCCAGTGCCGTGGGGGCACTCTTTTTCTTCCGCCGCCGCCACGGCCTCCACCATGGCGGAGGCTGAAGAGAATCCCCCAGCGCGCATGCGCCGGTGGTGACGCATGCGTGAACCGGCGAAGGCCTTTCGTCCAGCCCCGGCACCGGCCGGCGGGCATCAAAGGCCGTTGTGCCAGTTTTGGCGCCAGTCAGCGTGGTGCCAACCGCTCCGGCGCGGGCCTAGCCCATCAATGTGAGGGCTTGGCCCCCAAAGGTGCAAAGAATAGCGTCACTCTGCTACACCAGGACCCCCTGCCCCGCCAGGTAGGGGAGAATTCTGCCCAAGATTCTCATCAATACTGAGACCTTTTTAACAATTCTGAGTTCACCCAAATGATCCATAGATAGTCTTTTACTGGCAGAGATCAACAGCAGTGCAGCTCACTTTTAACTTCAGATTCAGCTCACTGATAAACACAGACACACCCAAACTCTTTCTCAAACTGAAACTAAAAAAGCAGTAGCGCTCAGCTCCACCCACACTCTGACATCACTGCAGCCAGAGCTCAGCCCCACCCACACTCTGACATCACTGCAGCCAGAGCTCAGCTCCACCCACACTCTGACATCACTGCAGCCAGAGCTCAGCTCCACCCACACTCTAACATCACTGCGGCCAGAGCTCAGCTCCACCCACACTCTGACATCACTGCAGCCAGAGCTCAGCTCCACCCACACTCTGACATCATTGCAGCCAGAGCCCAGCTCCACCCACACTCTGACATCACTGCAGCCAGAGCCCAGCTCCACCCACACTCTGACATCACTGCAGCCAGAGCTCAGCTCCACCACACTCTGACATCACTGCAGCCAGAGCCCAGCTCCACCCACACTCTGACATCACTGCAGCCAGAGCCCAGCTCCACCCACACTCTGACATCACTGCAGCCAGAGCTCAGCTCCACCCACTCTCTGACATCACTGCAGCCAGAGCTCAGCTCCACCCACACTCTGACATCACTGCAGCCAGAGCTCAGCTCCACCCACACTCTGACATCACTGCAGCCAGAGCTCAGCTCCACCCACACTCTGACATCACTGCAGCCAGAGCTCAGCTCTACCCACACTCTGACATCACCGCAGCCAGAGCTCAGCTCCACCCACACTCTGACATCACTGCAGCCAGAGCTCAGCTCCACCCACACTCTGACATCACTGCAGCCAGAGCTCAGCTCCACCCACACTCTGACATCACTGCAGCCAGAGCTCAGCTCCACCCACACTCTGACATCACTGCAGCCAGAGCCCAGCTCCACCCACACTCTGACATCACCGCAGCCAGAGCTCAGCTCCACCCACACTCTGACATCACCGCAGCCAGAGCTCAGCTCCACCCACACTCTGACATCACTGCAGCCAGAGCTCAACTCCACCCACACTCTGACATCACTGCAGCCAGAGCCCAGCTCCACCCACACTCTGACATCACTGCAGCCAGAGCTCAGCTCCACCCACACTCTGACATCACTGCAGCCAGAGCTCAGCTCCACCCACACTCTGACATCACTGCAGCCAGAGCTCAGCTCCACCCACACTCTGACATCACCGCAGCCAGAGCTCAGCTCTACCCACAGTCTGACATCACTCCAGTAACATGAGCAGCTCAATTTCGTAAAGGTACATTTCTTAAACACCTTTTTCTTAAAGGGCACTCTCACATGACACTATCTCACACACACACACTATATCACACACACACTCACATACACACTATCCCATACACACCCACACACACTATCTCACACACTCACACACACACACTCATACATACACTATCACACACTCATACTCACACACTATAACATGCACACTGACACACTCATACTAACATACACACTCACACTGACATACTAACTCACACTGACATACACACTCACACACACTATCCCACACACTCACTCACACACTATCACACACTCACACACACAATCACTCACACAGTCACACTCATACCAACATACACACTGACACATATGCTCACGCACAATATCACACACTCACACACACAATTACTCACACAATAGCACTAATACCAACATACACACTGACACATGCTCACACACACAATATCACACACTATCACACATTATCACACACACACACTCACACACACACTCACACACACACTCACACACACATTATCACATACACTATCACACACACTTTCACACATACACACTATATCACACACACTCATACATACACTCTCACACACTCATATTCACAGACACACATAATATCACACACACACTCACACATCACTATCACACACTCATATTCACACACACATCACACACACACTCACACATCACATTCACACACACACACTTCACACACACTCACTCACACACACACACTAACACACACACTCACTCACACACACACACTAACACACACTCACTCACACACACTATCACACACTCACACTCACTCACTGTCATGAAATGAAAATCACTTATTGTCACGAGTAGGCTTCAAATGAAGTTACTGTGAAAAGCCCCTAGTCGCCACATTCCGGCGCCTGTTCATGTACTCACACACTCAAACTCACACACACTCACACTAACACATACACCCACACCAACACACACTTAAATTCATACACACACACTCACACACTAACACACTCACATACATACACACACATATACACGCACACACATATTCACACACAAGCACACTCACAACTCACACTCACTCACACACACATTCATTCACAAAACACACACTCACAATCACACACATACTCGTATACTCAGACATGCAATGACAATCACACACGCACGTACACACACGTAGACACACACTCGGTCGCACAGACTCATACACATTCACATAGGTTCACACACGTTAACGCACGCTCTGACTCGCTCACACTGACACACACACTCTCACACACCCACTCACTATCAGAGAGAGAGGGAGAGAGAGACAGAGAGAGAGACCGAGACAGGGAGACAGACAGACAGAGAGGGACAGAAAGAGAGAGACAGAGAGAGAGACAGAAAAAGAGACAGAGAGAAAAAACAGAGGAGCAGACGGAGAATCAGAGAAAAACAGAGAGAGAGACAGACAGAGAACGAGACAGAGAGACAAAGACAGAAAAAGAGAGAAACAGAGAGAGAAAGTCAGAGAGAGACAGAGAGAGAGGGAGACAGACAGAAGGAGAGACACAGAGAGAGCGAGCAAGAGACTCAGAGGAAAAGACAGAAAGACAGAGCGAGAGAGAGACAAAAAAAGACAGAGAGAGAAAGAGAGACAGGCAGAGAGACAGGAAAAGAGATAAAGAAAAAGACAGTGAGAGAGACAGGGAGATCGAGAGAGATGGAGGGAGAGACAGACAGAGAGAGATGGACAGAGAGAGAGAGAGACAGACAAAGAAATGGACAGAGAGACAGAAAGAGAGATAGAGAGAAGGAGACAGAGAAAGAGAAAAAAAGTGACAGAGAGATAAAAGAGCAAAGTAAAGTGAGGGAGGCAGGGATGAAGGGACAAAGAGAGTGAGAAACAGAGAGAGAGAGACAGAGAGAAACAGAAGGGCAGAGAGTAGGCAGATAGGCAAATAGAGAGTGAGACCGAGCGAGAGACCAAGACGGACAGAGAGAGAGACAGGCAGAGAGAGACACAGAGAGGGAGATACAGAGTGATGCGTGATCAATAACTACTGAAACGAGGATGTAGTCCGAATTGAAGGCTTTAATCAACAAGGTGTTTCCCCAGCAGCTCGAGTACAGAAAGAGGCCGGCTGCTGGGGAACACGGGTTCTTATAACCCTCCTCACTGGGCGGAGCTACCTTACATTCCGACCAATGAAATGCAAACACTTGGGCCAATGAGCAGCGCGCCTTCTCCACCAATGGTAGCTCACACTCCCAGGTACCGTAGTACCTCTAGTCATACTACCACACAGAGAGAGAGACAGAATAAGAGAGAGGAACAGAGAGGGAGATACAGAGAGAGACAGAGTAAGAGAGAGGAACAGAGAGGGAGATACAGAGAGAGACAGAATAAGAGAGAGGAACAGAGAGAGCGAGATGAAGACAGAGAGAGAGAGACACAGGTGGGGTGAAAAGGCTGAATAGAGACGGAGTGACAGAGGTGGAGAGAAACACAGAAAGAGACACCGAGTACAGAGAGCGAATGGGACAGAAAGACAGATAGAGACAGACAGAAAGAGAGAGAGATACACACGCACACACAAACACACACAGACACAGAGAGACAGAGAGATAGACATAGAGAGACACACAGAGAGAGAGAAAGAGAGAGAGAGACACACACATACACAGAGAGACAGACACAGAGAGAGGCACACAGAGAGAGACACAGAGAGAGACACAGAGAGAGACACACACACACACATACACAGAGAGACAGGCACAGAGAGAGGCACACAGAGAGAGACACAGAGAGAGACAGAGAGAGAGAGACACACACACATACACAGAGAGACAGGCACAGAGAGAGGCACACACGGACAGACAGAGAGAGAGACAGAGAGAGAGACACACACACACATACACAGAGAGATGAAGAGAGACAGATAGAGAGGCTTTGGAAGGTAATTCCAGACCTTGGCACCCCCAGGCAGCTGCATGGTCGCCAATGGTGGAGCACAATGCTGATTTATTTTAATCAAGCTCCTCAATTGTTGGACCGAAAGGACAATGGGTATCGGGGGATGCTGGAGAGGCCAGAATTGGAGGAACACAGAGATCCCAGAGGGTTGCAGGAGGTTACAGATAGGGAGGTGACAGAGATAGAGAGGGTTGTCGGGGCTGGAGGAGGTTACAGAGATAGGGAGGAGTGTAGGGGCTGGAGGAGGTTACAGAGATAGGGAGGGTTGTCGGGGTTGGAGGAGGTTACAGAGATAGGGAGGGGTGTAGGGACTGGAGGAGGTTACAGAGATAGGGAGGGTTGTCGGGGTTGGAGGAGGTTACAGAGATAGGGAGGGGTTGTAGGGACTGGAGGAGGTTACAGAAATAGGGAGGGTTGCAGGGGCTGGAGATTACAGAGATAGGGAGGGTTGTAGGGGCTGGAGGAAGTTACAGAGATAGGGAGGGTTGTAGTGGCTGGGGGAGGTTATAGAGATAGGGTTGTAGGGGCTGGAGGAGGTTACAGAGATAGGGAGGGGTGTAGGGGCTGGAGGAGGTTAGAGATAGGGAGGGGTATAGGGGCTGGAGGAGGTTACAGAGATAGGGAGGGGTGTAGGGGCTAGAGGAGGTTATACAGATAGGCAGGGTTGTCGGGGCTGGAGGAGGTTTCAGAGATAGGAAGGGTTGTCGGGGCTGGAGGAGGTTACAGAGATAGGGAGGGATGTAGGGGCTGGAGGAGGTTACAAATAGGGAGGGGTGTCGGGGCTGGAGGAGGTTACAGAGATAGGGAGGGTTGTAGGGGCTGGAGGAGGTTACAGAGATTGGGAGGGTTGTCAGGGCTGGAGGAGGTTACAGAAATAGGGAGGGTTGTAGGGGCTGGAGATTACAGAGATAGGGAGGGTTGTAGGGGCTGGAGGAGGTTACAGAGATAGGGAGGGTTGTAGGGGCTGGAGGAAGTTACAGAGATAGGAACGGGTTGTAGGGGCTGGGGGAGGTTACAGAGATAGGGAGGGGGTGTAGGGGCTGGAGGAGGTTACAGAGATAGGGAGGGGTGTAAGGGCTGGAGGAGGTTATAGAGATAGGGAGGGTTGTCGGGGCTGGAGGAGGTTACAGAGATAGGAAGGGTTGTGGGGGCTGAAGGAGGTTACAGAGATAGGGAGGGTTGTAGGGGTTGGAGGAGATTACAGAGATAGGGAGGGTTGTAGGGGCTGGAGGAGGTTACATAGGGAGAGTTGTGGGGGCTAGAGGACGTTACAGAGATAGGGAGGATTGTAGGGGTTGGAGGTTACAGAAATAGGGAGGATTGTAGGAGCTGGAGGAGATTACAGAGATAGGGAGGGTTGTAGGGGCTGGAGGAGGTTACAGAGATAGGGAGGGTGTAGGCGCTGGAGGTGGTTACAGAGATAGGGAGGGGTGTAGGGGCTGGAGGTTACATAAATAGGGTGTGTTGTAGGTACTGGAGGAGATTACAGAGATAGGGAGGGTGTACGGGCTGGAGGAGGGTTGTAGGGGCTGGAGGAGGTTACAGAGATAGGGAGGGTCTGTAGGGGCTGGAGGAGGTGACAGAGATAGGGAGGGTTGTAGGTACTGGAGTAGGTTACAGAGATAGGGAGGGTTGTGGGGGCTGGAGGAAGTTTCAGAGATAGGGAGGGTTGTAGGGGCTGGAGGAGGTTACAGAGATAGGGAGGTTGTAGAGGCTGGAGGAGGTTACAGAGATAGGGAGGGTTGTAGGTACTGGAGGAGGTTACAGAGATAGGGTGTAGGGGCTGGAGGAGGGTTGTAGGGGCAGGAGGAGGTTACAGAGATAGGCAGGGTCTGTAGGGGCTGGAGGAGGTGACAGAGATAGGGAGGGTTGTAGGTACTGGAGGAGGTTACAGAGATAGGGAGGGTTGTAGGGGCTGGAGGAGGTTACAGAGATAGGGAGGGTTGTAGGGGGCTGGAGGAGGTTACAGAGATAGGGAGGGCTATGGTGGCTGGAGGAGGTTTCAGAGATAGGGAGGGGTGTAGGGGCTGGAGGAGGTTACAGTGATAGGGAGGGGGGTGTAGGGGCTGGAGGAGGTTACAGAGATAGGGAGGGGTGTAGGGGCTGGAGGAGGTTACAGATAGGGAGGGTTGTCGGGGTTGGAGGAGGTTACAGAGATAGGGAGGGGTGTAGGGGCTGGAGGAGGTTTCAGAGATAGGGAGGGTGTAGGGGCTGGAGGAGGTTTCAGAGATAGGGAGGTTTGTAGGAGCTGGAGGAGGTTTCAGAGATAGGGAGGGTTGTAGGAGCTGGAGGAGGTTTCAGAGATAGGGAGGGTTGTGGTGGCTGGAGGAGGTTTCAGAGATAGGGAGGGGTGTAGGAGCTGGAGGAGGTTTCAGAGATAGGGAGGGTTGTGGTGGCTGGAGGAGGTTTCAGAGATAGGGAGAGTTGTGGTGGCTGGAGGAGGTTACAGAGATAGGGAGGGTGTAGGGGCTGGAGGAGGTTACAGAGATAGGGAGGGTTGTAGGGGCTGGAGGGGGTTACAGAGATAGGGAGGGGTGTAGGGGCTGGAGGAGGTTACAGAGATAGGGAGGGTTGTAGGGGCTGGAGGAGGTTACAGAGATAGGGAGGGTTGTGGTGGCTGGAGGAGGTTACAGAGATAGGGAGGGTTGTAGGGGCTGGAGGAGGTTACAGATATAGGGAGGGGTGTAGGGAGCTGGAGGAGGTTACAGAGATAGGGAGGGTTGTAGGGGCTGGAGGAGGTTACAGAGATAGGGAGGGTTGTAGGGGCTGGAGGGGGTTACAGAGATAGGGAGGGGTGTAGGGGCTGGAGGAGGTTACAGAGATAGGGAGGGTTGTAGGGGCTGGAGGGGGTTACAGAGATAGGGAGGGGTGTAGGGGCTGGAGGAGGTTACAGAGATTGGGAGTGATGTGTTGGGTAAGCTGGGTCTGCGAGGACTGCGTTTACCATAGCAGTGAGAGAGACAGGCTTCCAACACTTGAAGAAATGCAACTCGATTTTATTGAACTCTTAACTATCATACATACTTTAACTGTGGGTTGACACTATGCTGAGTTGACTGGAGACCTGAGGCTAACCTGACCAGACTATCTCACTACCACATGGTGTTTGTACTAGTTGCTGCTCACGGGCTCTGACTATCTCAGAGGCTGGATCCCGAGAGAGCGGGAAAACTAGTGCCCTCTGGCTTTATAGTGGCCGTGTCCTGTCTAGTGATTGGCTGCTGTGTTCTGTGTGTTCATTGGTCAATCACTGCCTGTCTGTGCACCATCATATACCTGTGTGTATATTATGACATCTCCTCCCCTTTTGTTTTATAAAAAATGTGTGTAGGTCAATAAATAGTGAGTGTGTGTGTACAGGAGCCTGACTATATACAAAGTATGTTAACGTATTTACATGGGAAAGTGTCCAGTGCAGATAGAGGGCAGATAACAAATTAGGAAGAAGCAATATGTACAGATGTGTAAACGGATCACAAGATCATGCAGTCTATAAATTCAGTCTCTGTGGCAGGCAACGAATTCTGGTTGACCGAACGAGCATTGGCTCTATTAAGTCGCATCCAACTGTATTTGCCAAAACCCCTTGGAGGCATCCAGCTTCGTGAAAAACTTGGCGTGAGCCATTTCGCTGGTGAGCTCTTCTCGTTTAGGGATAGGGTAGTGTTCCCTCATGATGTTACGGTTCAAATCTTTGGGGTCGATACAAATGCGAAGTTCCCCTGATGGTTTATTGACACAGACCATGGAGCTAACCCAGTCCGTGGGACCTGTGACATTAGAAATGACGCCCTGGTCCTGGAGGTCTTGCAGCTGCTGCTTGAGGTGGTCCTTAGGGGGTGCCGGTACCCGACGCGATGCATGAACCACAGGTGTGGCATTCGGCTTCAGCAGTATCTTGCATTGGTAAGGGAGTGTGCCCATACCTTCAAAGACGCTGTGGTATCGCGCTATGATGTCATCTAATTGGGCTTGGAAGTTGACATCTGACGAGGCCGTTGCCTCTGCGGACGACATGGTGTGAACCAGCTGCACAAGATTCAGGAGTTTGCAGGCCCGAGCACCGAGCAGGGAAGCTCTGTCAGGTCCGAGCACCGAGCAGGGAAGCTCTGTCAGGTCCGAGCAGGGAAGCTCTGTCAGGCCCGAGCACCGAGCAGGGAAGCTCTGTCAGGCCCGAGCACCGAGCAGGGAAGCTCTGTCAGGCCCGAGCACCGAGCAGGGAAGCTCTGTCAGGCCCGAGCACCGAGCAGGGAAGCTCTGTCAGGCCCGAGCAGGGAAGCTCTGTCAGGCCCGAGCAGGGAAGCTCTGTCAGGCCCGAGCACCGAGCAGGGAAGTGCTGTCAGGCCCGAGCACCGAGCAGGGAAGCTCTGTCAGGCCCGAGCACCGAGCAGGGAAGCTCTGTCAGGCCCGAGCACCGAGCAGGGAAGCTCTGTCAGGCCCGAGCACCGAGCAGGGAAGCTCTGTCAGGCCCGAGCACCGAGCAGGGAAGCTCTGTCAGGCCCGAGCACTGAGCAGGGAAGCTCTGTCAGGCCCGAGCACTGAGCAGGGAAGCTCTGTCAGGCCCGAGCACAGAGCAGGGAAGCTCTGTCAGGCCCGAGCAGGGAAGCTCTGTCAGGCCCGAGCACCGAGCAGGGAAGCTCTGTCAGGCCCGAGCACCGAGCAGGGAAGCTCTGTCAGGCCCGAGCACCGAGCAGGGAAGCTCTGTCAGGCCCGAGCAGGGAAGCTCTGTCAGGCCCGAGCAGGGAAGCTCTGTCAGGCCCGAGCACCGAGCAGGGAAGCTCTGTCAGGCCCGAGCACCGAGCAGGGAAGCTCTGTCAGGCCCGAGCACCGAGCAGGGAAGCTCTGTCAGGCCCGAGCACCGAGCAGGGAAGCTCTGTCAGGCCCGAGCACCGAGCAGGGAAGCTCTGTCAGGCCCGAGCACTGAGCAGGGAAGCTCTGTCAGGCCCGAGCACCGAGCAGGGAAGCCCTGTCAGGCCCGAGCACCGAGCAGGGAAGCTCTGTCAGGCCCGAGCACCGAGCAGGGAAGCTCTGTCAGGCCCGAGCACCGAGCAGGGAAGCTCTGTCAGGCCCGAGAAGGGAAGCTCTGTCAGGCCCGAGCACCGAGCAGGGAAGCTCTGTCAGGCCCGAGCACTGAGCAGGGAAGCTCTGTCAGGCCCGAGCACCGAGCAGGGAAGCTCTGTCAGGCCCGAGCACCGAGCAGGGAAGCTCTGTCAGGCCCGAGCACCGAGCAGGGAAGCTCTGTCAGGCCCGAGCAGGGAAGCTCTGTCAGGCCCGAGCACCGAGCAGGGAAGCTCTGTCAGGCCCGAGCACCGAGCAGGGAAGCTCTGTTGGTTCCTACAATTTCAAATCGCAGCGTTGCTTTTGAAGAACGATGGGATACCACAGGCTGGCATGAGCCACTGGCAGCAATGGCATTGCCATTGTAGTCGAGGAGCTGGCAGGCCGGTGGAAGAATGTGTCCAATCTCACATCTGACATGTGGCAGGCTCCCAACACAGCGGTGCTTCCCTCCATGTCCATCCAACACGGCAAAGGTGCTTCAGGGTGATGTATGAGGATCACCGAGTTTTACAGCACACAAGGAGACCATTTAGTCCATTTAGTCCGTGCTAGAAAGCTGCTGAGGTCGCGGGAATGTTCGCCAATCCGTATTCAGGAATCTAGCTGATTCTGTCAGAGGGTTTTTCCTGCTCTGTTGCTCTTTCTGGGGAAGGTTAAAATGTTTGTCCTTCACTCTTCTGCAGCCAAGCCGTCCGTCAACATAACCGTGCACCGCTTGCCCAGCAAGAAGGAACTCTTGCTCCTCATCTGCCGCATGGACGGATTTTACCCAAGTGGCTTCAACGCAACCTGGCTGCTCAATGGTGATGAGGTCGAGCAGGAGGTGTTGAGTAGCAGTGTTTTACCAAACATGGATGGGACATTCCAGTCCACTCTGCAGATCACTATTACCCCCAGGAGCGGCGATGCCTACAGCTGCCAAATGGAGCACAGTAGCAGCCCTGACAAACTAACAGCAACTTGGGGTAAGTCCTCTCCCACAATCGATTGAGACGCAAAGAAGCATCACCTGGTCTCTCACTGGCCCAAGTGGGCCAGGAAAATTAGCATCTTTTGATGCTTGCATTGATTTATTGCTCTGTGTAATCTTAGATGTAAATAAATTTACCTGTTCATTTTTTAGCCTGAAAGAGATGATTTACCTGTGATGTTTGCTGTGATTACAGTCAATGTGAGGATTATTTTGGGACTAAAGGAGCATTTTTAATGTATAAGACTTCAGGGCACGAGTATAGACGGATGTTGTGATTCACAAGGTGTTTGAAACTCTATTTAATTAAAATGTCACTCTGCCTCGCCAGAGGCTCTTCAATAGTTTTCAGTGCCTCTGGGGTACAAAGGGAGGGCGGAGACTTCAGCCTATTTCAATTCTGAGACTGGGTTTAGGCGAGGGTAGTTGTAGAGGATCATCCATGAGCTAAGTGAATGTGGGTGGAACAGGCTTGAAGGGTTGAATGGCCTCTTGCTCTGCTCTGATTGGCACGGGGTGAGACAATATTGTGTCTGGTAATGGCCCCACCCTCTACTGAGGTTCAGGAGAGGAGGAGAAGGTCAGAGGGCAACCAGGTCCCAGGGAACATAAACCCTGTTGACTTCAGGGAGCGAGGTAAGGAGATGTTGGAGAATCTATTACAATAGCCAGGATCCATGTTGGTCAGACTTAACACAGGTCAGTCATGCGTGGGATTTTATGCCCCCCCTCCCTCACCATATGGGATATTTTCCAGCGCCATTGGCCTGAGGCGGGATCTTCTGCTCCCGTTGATGTGACTGGCTCTTTACACTGTTCGCTAATCGTGTGGCCAGGGAATGGGATGATCACACTGGAAAATTCAGCCCCCTGCTTTTGTGCAGTTTTGGGCAGGGAGGATGGGGATGGGGGTGTGCAGAAAACGGTAGGGAATTCCTCTGGCAAATCATGTCTGTATCGTGATCTCAAACGGACAAAATGCACTACAGTTGGATCCATCCAGAGCCACATCAATGTGTGGTGTCCATGAACAGTTCTTAGCACCAGAGAGCCTTGGCCTGCCTAAACAACTCCCCTTTGCTTGTGAGCTCAGCCGCATACCTGGAGGGGGTGGCGATGGGCAGAGACTACTGGAGCTGAACCATCACTTGATTGGTTTTCAGCACTTTCTGGAAGCAAGTGACATAGATACCTGCATGAGAATAGCTATACCTGCCTATGCTGTGGTCCGTGATGTGAGGAAGCCTGGGGTGTCAGGGAGGAAAGAAAAAAGAGGCTTGCATCAATCCGGCAGTGTGACATATTTTGACCCTAATTCTATTTTGTTCCCTAGCTCCCAAGGTGAGGAGCTGGCCGGAACACGGATACGTGTCTGGGATAACAATAGGGATAGTCGGAATTATGTTTGCCCTGGCTGGAGGGATCGGCAGGTGGAGAGGTAAGAGTATTGATGCATGTTCTAACCAACCCTTTGCCGACTAAATGGCACTCATCCCGTTCAGTTCAAGTTCTGTTTGCGGGACATGACTGTGGTGTATTGAATAATGCAATGTGCACGTTGTCTGTTTGAGGCCATTATACGCCTGAGGGAAATAAGTGCTGGTCTTGCCAACGGTGCCCACACCCCAAGAAATGCTACAGCCTCTGTGAGAGGATGGCATGACAGATTTCTGTTACTGGCCTTTATGCGTAGCCTAAAACAGGACATGCAAACAGGAGCATTTAGCCCAAGGGTTCAGCAGATACGTCCATCTTTCTCCTCTTGAGGGCTATAAGAATGCAGACTGTGGGGACGATTCTGTACCCGTATCCGCTCGCCGGCAACGAGAACAGCATCACGGAGGCAAAATCTCATGAGAACTGTTTCCCGATATGCCACACTCTCGCCGCCGACGTTGTGGGCGTGAGACTGCATTTTAATAGATTTACATACATTTTAATCTCACTACTGAGCTCCACCTGCCACATGCCGTCATGTCAGTGAGGTTTACAACAACTTTCTGAAAATGTGAATCACAGATGGTTTAGTCTGTGAGTTTTATAGGGAGTTCAAGGACCTGTTGATAGAGCCATTGGTGGGTATATATTGACACTCTTTTGTTTAGGCAGGTGTTATGGGCCAGGGTTTAGAGAACCCCCAACGTTTCTCATGGAGTTCACCTGACCCACAACTTTGAATAGATTGTGGTATGGGGAGCACACGGCCCACTCTACAGGTGTGGTAGAGCTGAAATCGAAAGTAATTTTAAAGCAAAACAATGCTTATTCTATGAACTCAAGTTAACCTTTTTAAAACATACAGTGAACATTTTAGCATCCATCAATTCAAATACACCCCCCAAAGAATACAACATTCCAAGTAATACTTAAACTTTCCCTTCAACATCCATAAGACAACAAAAACCTTTTAACAGAAGCACATCAGGTTTAAATTCACTACTGAGAACAGTTATCACTCTGAATTCACCAAATGATCAAGAGACAGTCTTTAGATTGCAGAGAGATCGAAATTACACCTTCTTTGGCTGGCTTCAGCTCCAACACTAAAAACGAAAGCAAAAAACACAGACAAACCCAAGCTTTTCTCAAAGTGAACCTAAAAGCTGACAGGCAGCCCAGCTCCACCCACACTCTGACACCACTGCAGTAAACAGCCATTTCTTAAAGACCCGTTTCTTAAAGGTACTCTCACATGACACCTCCCCCCAAGAAAAACAAAATAAACCATCAACTTCAAGATGGTTTCATTTTTCACCTTCTCATTATCCTTTAAGAAATATGGACAGTGAATATACATTTTTTTTCAATAAAACAAAACAATGCAAACATTTAATAACAGTCCATTTTTGTTCTTCTTCCTCCAACTGAAATCCTTCTCGATTGAAAGTCTCTTTGAACAAGAAGGTCTCTGCACAATCGATCCATTTCCCTACGCCTCGGCAGTTCTCTTTAAAGTCAGATACTTTAGTTCAATCTGATCACAGCGTCCCTTGTAATTCTCCAATACAGGAGCATTGGTTATCACAGCTTTCAGCAAGTCTTCAGCCTGTTGAAACTCTGCTGTCCACAGAAATTCTCGACGTTTCTTCAGTAAATCCATCAGTGGAGCAACCACGCTACAAACATTTGGCACAAATGTTCAATCAAATCCATTCATGCCAAGAAATCGCATTATTTCCCTTTGTGTTGAGGGTATTGGAAACCCCTCAATAACTGTTTCACATCCCGTGGGACCATTCGACCCTGTCCGATTGTATGGCTAAGGAAAGTGACTTGGGCTTTTCCAAATTCACTTTTGGCTAGGTTTATCACCAAACCCGCCTCCTGAAGTCGATCGAATAACTCCATCAGATGTTTTAAATGTTCTTTCCATGTCTGGCTGAAAATTACCAGATTGTCGATGTATACCGCAGAATTGGGTAATCCTGAAACGACTGTGTTTGTTAACCGTTGAAATGTGACTGTGGCATTTTTCATGCCAAATGGCATAACTTTGAATTGGTATATACCATCTGCAATCACAAAATCTGAAAACTCCTTCGCCCTTTTGGATAAAGGTACCTGCCGGTAACCTTTAAGTAAATCCAGTTTGGAAATAAAAGCTGAATGTTTCAATGCAATCCTCCAAACGTGGGATAGGATAAGAGTCCGTTCTTGTAACTGCATTAACCTTTTTATAGTCCACACATAACTGTTGGGTGCCGTCTGGTTTAGGTACCATCACAATGGGTGAGCTCCATTGGCTGCAGCCCACTTCAATTATGCCATTTTTAAGCAAACTTTCAATCTCCTTGTTAACCTGTGCCAATTTTAAAAGGTTAAGTCTATATGGATATTATTTGATTGGAACAGCATTTCCCATACCTACATCATGTATAGCCATTTTAGTGCTTCACAACTTAGCTCCACAAACTTGCCCATATGATATCAATAACTCTTTCAGGTCAGTTTGTGTTTCCTATGGATAAGCTTGACATCAACATTGTCTTTAATGTCTGATGCCACCTTTCTACTGCTCCCTGCGATTCTGGATCGTACGCAGTTGATTTAAATAGTTTTATTCCTAAGCTATCCATAACTTCTTTGAATAACCTTGAGGTAAAATTTGATCCTTGATCCGATTGTATTTCTGTGAGTAGTCTATATCTAGGAAAGAATCCTCCACAATCTTTTTAGCTGTAATATTACGTACTTGAATGGCCTCTGGAAACCTAGTAGACACATCCATTATCGTCAAAAGATATTGATTCCCATGTTTCATTTTAGGAAGCGGTCCTACGCTATCAATTAGGACCCTTGTAAAAGGTTCCTCAAATGCTGGAATGGGTATTAAGGGCGCTGGTTTTATCACTGCACATGTAATTTCACTACATCTTTACGTTGTCCAGGCCAATAAAAATGTTTTTGTATTTTAGCTTGAGTTTTCCTTACTCCTAAATGACCTCCCACTGGTACCTCATGTGCAACCTGCAACACCTCCTTTCTATACCCTACCGGCAATACTACTTGATGAACTTCTGCCCACTTTCATCTGCCTGCATATGTAAAAGTCTCCAGTTTCTCATCAAGACATCACTTTTACGGTAATAACACTCTGGTATACACTCATATTCCACTTCCGTGTATGCTTACTGATACATCCGTTTCATTTCTATATCTTTCTGTTGTAACACTGCCAATTTTCCTGAACTAAAAAACATCCTCCACCTGTTCTTTTCCAATGATCTGATCAAAAATCGTTTCTCATAATGGCACTTCATCTTTATCTTCACTCTCCTCTTGTCTTAACCTGTGACTTTGCGATCCTGTTGCTACACAATCCGGAAAAATCCCAGGATATTCATCCTTCAACACTTCAGTTGTCTGATTTTCCACTGGCTTATCAACCACAGTAGGCATCATTCCCATCTGCGATCCAGCTATATCATTACCCAAGATAAACTGTATTCCTGGACAAGATAGTTTCTCTACTACTCCTACGACCACTTCACCACTCTTCACTGGACTTTCCAACCTTACCTTATATAATGGAACACTACTCCTCTCACCCCGAATTCCACATATCACAACCTTTTCTGGCAACATTCTTCCCAAACTATATAACTCCTCATCTCGTACCATTAAAGATTGACTAGCTCCCGTATCTCTTAAAATTGTGACTTATTTACCTGCTCATCCTGATACACATGAGTAAACTTTACCCACACAAATAAATTCTTTAAAAAGATCTGGCACCTTCTTATCAATCAACTCTTGAACAGGCTGTACACCTCTTTCGTTTCCCTTGGGCTTTCCTTTACCACTCTAACAAATCCCACTGTCTTATCCTGTTTTACCACATAAGCCTTCCCAGTGCTTTTCTTCAACCTCAACACTGTGACTTTACATGGCCTAGTTTATTGCAGTGAAAACATTTGAAACTTTTCATTTCTTTTCCACCCTCCTGAATTTCTTTTTTAATCTGAGGTACACTCTCTTTATTGTCTCCCATCAGATAATCTTTACCATTACCACTTGAGTATTTCCCATGTCCCCAGTTTCTATCCCTCACAGCCTGAAACTGATGTCAGAAACTAAGCTGTGATTTATGAACTAATGCATAATCATCTGCCATTTCTGCTGCTAACCTCGCAGTTTTAACCCTCTGCTCTTCCACATGAGTTCTCACTACATCAGGAATTGAATTTTTAAACTCCTCCAAAAGTATAATTTCTCTGAGAGCTTCATACATTTGGTCCATTTTCAAAGCCCTTATCCACCTATCAAAATTACTCTGTTTGAGCCTTACAAACTCCATGTATGTTTGACCAAATTATTTTCTTAAATTTCTAAACCTTTGTCTGTAGGCTTCAGGCACTACTTTATATTGTCCCAAGATGGATTTTTCCACCTCCTCATACGTTCAGATACCTCCTCCAGTAGTGATGCAAACTGTTCACTAGCTCTACCTCCCAGCTTTGTTTGAATCAGTAATACCCACATGTCCTGTGGCCATTTCATTTGTTTAGCTACCTTGTCAAATGAAATGAAAAATGCTTCTACCTTCTTCTCATCAAGCATTGGCAATGCTTGGACATATTTAAATAGATCCCCACCAAGCCTTCGACTTTAAAGCTCTTTCTCACTATCCTCATCACTAGCCTCCAACTGTACATTTCCCTTTACGCCTGCCAATTTTAACTGACCGTCATGTTTCATGGCCATTTTCCGAAGTTCAAACTCTCTCTCTCTTCTTTTTCCTCTCTCTCTCTTTCTCTCTCTCTTTCTTTTTCCCTGAACTTTATCTCCCTTTCTCTTTCTTTTTGTTCTGCTCGGGCTATTCTTTCTTTTCTCCTATCTTCTCTCTCTTTTTTTTTCCTCTTTCTCTCTTTTGTATTCAAGCCGCTTTAATTCTTTCTCATGTTCCATTTGTTTAATCTTTTTCTTATAAATGTTTTTTATTGAGTTTTCATATTTTATATATGACAAATTACAAATTATTAGAGAGAAAAAAAGAAAACACAAAAATTGAACATGTATATTTACAGGTAAGCATCTTCATAACAACAACTGTGGCCTCCCCCCTTTAGCCAGCATACATATTTTACATTCCCCAATATGGCCGAGGCACATGTTTATAGGCATTTATTTATAGTTTGGTTTTGGGCCTTAGCTTGCCATCAAACCCCCATAACGAACCCGTAACCCCCCCCCCCCCCCCGCTCCCCGGCTACCTTCCCCCCGATTCCCGTCCATTTTCCCCTGATTCTTGGCCACCCGACTATTCTTCCTCTTGTACGTTGGCCAAAAACAGGTCCCAGAACAATTGCATGAATGGCTCCCACGTTCTATGGAAGCCGTCGTCTGACCCTCGGATGGCGAATTTGATTTTCTCCATTTGGAGAGATTCCGAGAGGTCGGACAGCCAGTCTGCAGCTCTGGGTGGTGCTGCTGACCGCCAGCCAAACAGGATTCTACGGCGGGCGATCAGGGAGGCAAAGGCAAGGGCGTCCGCCCTCCTCCCCAGCAATAGATCTGGCTGGTCTGAAACCCCGAAGACCGCCACTATCGGGCATGGCTCCACCCTCACCCCCACCACTTTGGACATAGCCTCGAAGAAGGCTGTCCAGTACTCCACAAGTCTGGGGCAAGACCAGAACATGTGGGCGTGGTTGGCCGGGCCTCTTTGGCACCGTTCACATCTATCCTCCACCTCCGGGAAGAACCTACTCATACGGTTTCTTGTTAAGTGGGCTCTATGTACCACTTTTAGTTGCGTCAGGCTGAGCCTTGCGCACGTGGAGGTGGAGTTGTCCCTATGCAGTGCTTCGCTCCAGAGTCCCCACCCTATCTCCATCCCCAGGTCGTCCTCCCATTTCCTTCTTGTTGCGTCCAGTACGGTGTCGGCCCTTTCTACCAGTCGGTCATACATGTCGCTACAGTTCCCTTTCTCTAGGATACTTGCGTCCAGTAGGTCTTCCAGTAGTGTCTGTCGTGGCGGTTGTGGGTACGTCCTTGTCTCCTTTCGTAGGAAGTTTTTGAGCTGCAGGTACCGTAGCTCGTTCCCCCCAGCTAGCTGAAATTTCTCTGTCAGTTCGTCCAGTGTTGCGAACCTGTCGTCCGTGTATAGGTCCCTGACTGTCAGTGTCCCTCCATCCTGCCTCCACCTTTTGAAGGTGGCGTCAGTCAGTGCTGGTGTGAACCTATGGTTGTTGCAGATGGGAGCCTTGTCCGACATTTTGTACAGGCCAAATTGCTGCCGCAGTTGGTTCCAGGATTGGAGGGTGGCTGTCACCACTGGGCTGCTGGAGTGTTTTTTGGGTGGGGATGGGAGTGCTGCCGTGGCGAGGGCCCGGAGGGAGGTCCCCATGCAGGAGGCCTCCTCCGCACACACCCACTCGGCTTCTAGCTCCTGGATCCATCCCCTTACTCGCTCGGCTGTTGCTGCCCAGTGGTAGAATTGTAGATTCGGGAGGGCTAGCCCCCCCCTGGATTTTGTTTTTTGTAGGACCTTCTTTGGGATCCTAGCATTTTTACCCCCCCTCCCATACGAACGCCATGATAAGTTTGTCCAGCGCTTTGAAAAAGACCTTGGGGTTGTAGATCGGAATGGATCTGAACAGGAAGAGGAACCTGGGCAGGACGTTCATTTTGATCGAGGGAGAGCGGGAGTGTGTTCCATCTTTGCAGGTCCTTTTTAACTTCCTCCGTCAGGCTGGTGAGGTTCCATTTGTGGATCCCTTTCCAGTCATGGGCTATTTGGATCCACAGGTAGCGGAATTTGTGTTGGGCTTGTTTGAACGGCAGCCCCTTTAGAGCTGCCCCACCCCCCCCACCCCCCCCCCCCCCCCACCCCCCCCCCCACCCCTTGCGGGTGTACTGGGAAGATCTCACTTTTGCTCATGTTGAGTTTGTAGCCCGAGAAGGCTCCAAACTCTTTCAGGAGCGCGATGATTCCGTCCATGCTGCTTTGTGGGTCCGAGACATAGAGGAGCAGATCATCTGCATAGAGTGAGACTCTGTGCTCTCTACCTCCCCTTCGGATCCCCCTCCAATTTTTTGCTGCCCTGAGCACGATTGCTGGCGGTTCGATTGCTAGTGCGAACAGCAGCGGGGACAGTGGGCATCCTTGTCTGGTGCCCCTGTGCAGCTGGAAGTATTGGGAGTTGGTATTGTTGGTCCGTACACTCGCCATGGGAGCATTGTATAGGAGCTTTACCCAAGCGGTGAACCCTGTTCCAAGCCCGAACCGCTCCAGTACCTCTTGAGGTATTTCCATTCGACTCTGTCGAAGGCCTTTTCTGCGTCCAGGGAGACGATCACCTCTTGTGTTCTCTCCCCGGAGGGGGTCATTATCACGTTCAGCAGGCGCCTGATGTTCGAGGTAAGCTGTCTACCTTTGACGAAGCCCGTCTGGTCCTCTGTGACCACCTCAGGTACACAGTCTTCTAGCCTTTTGGCTAGGATTTTGGCCAGTATTTTGGCGTCTGCGTTCAGCAGAGATATGGGTCTGTATGACCCACATTCCGTTGGGTCTTTGTCTTTCTTAGGTATCAGCGAGTTTGAGGCCTGTGCTAACGTGGGTGGCAGTGTGCCCCTAGCTAGCGAGTCTGTGAACATCTCCCGCAGGTGCGGGGCCAGCGCTGTCATTTGTTTAATCTTTAACTGAATTTTTGCCATTTCCAATGAGTCAGACTCTATCTCAGGAAACTTTAAATGCTTAACCAGCGCCATAATTACCTCATCTTTTTGCACCTTGGCAGGTAATGTTAAATGCAATGTATTTGCCAATTCTAACAGTCTGTCTTTAGTCTCTGTCCCTAAGGTACTGTGTGTGACCGTCTCCACCCCCAAAAACTTCAGTGCCTCTGAAAGAGCCATTGCCCACAACACACTCCCTACTTAAACTGGAATCCAACACCTGAAAAGCACCCACAATATGCTCACCCCTCACTGTCTTTAAGTTCATTAAGCCAATCCAATAGATAGACTTTTATCCCCCTCGAGCCCCCAATTTGTTATGGGCCAGGGTTTAGAGAACCCCAAAGTGTATCATGGAACTCACCTGACCCACAACTTTTAATGGATTGTGGTATGGGGAGCACACGGCCCACTCTACAGGGGTGGTACAGCAGAAATGGAAAAGTAATTTTTAATGCAAAACAATGTTTATTCTATGAACTCAAGTTAACTTTTTAAAGCAGACAGTGAACATCTTAGCAACCATCAATTCAAATACAACTCCCCAAGAATACAACACGCTAAATAATACTTAAACTTTCCTTTAAACATCCAGAAGACAACAAAAACCTTTCAACCAAAGCAGGTTCAACTTCACTATTGAGAACAGTTATAACTCTGAGTTCACCAAATGATCGAGAGATAGTCTTTAGAGAGCAGAGAGATTGAAAATACGCCTTCTTTGACTGGCTTCAGCTCCAACACTAAAAATGAAACAAAAAAATACAGCTACAGCCAAGCTTTTCTCAAAGCGAAACTAAAAGCTGACAGACAGCCCAGCTCCACCCCCACTCTGACATCACTGAAGTAAACACTCATTTCTTAAAAGCCCATTTCTTAAAGGTACTCTCACATGACACAGGTCTGTTGCTGCTGAGGCTTCAGGTGGCTAATATTTGCCTGATTTTGAAGACAGGTAAAGATCCAGGGGAATGTGTCTTTTACTGGCTAATTTCTTTTTGAATGCTGATTTGTTGTCTAAGACGCTGGTGAGACAGTTAAAGGGACATCCTTCTGACGATTGTTCGGGAGGGCCAGACTGCGTTTATTATTTTATATAAATCTAGAGCCAATTATAATTTTTCCCAATTAAGGGGCAATTTAGCGTGCTCAATCCACCGACCCTGCATATCTTTGGGTTGTGGGGGGGTGAAACCCACGCAGACACGGGGAGAATGTGCAAACTCCACACGGACAGTGACCCAGGGCCGGGATTCCAACCCGGGTCCTCAGTCGTAGGCAGCAGAGCTAACCACTGTGCTGCGTGCCGTCTAGAGTTTATTAAGGGCTGATAGTAGAGATCCCAATGCTGATGATGGGGACAGAGTGCGAGGGGAAGCCCCCAGTGCTGATGGTGGGAGTGGGGAGGGCGAACATCCCCTGGTACTGATGGTGGGAGTGGAGAGGGCGAACATCCCCTGGTACTGATGGTGGGAGTGGGGAGGGCGAACGTCCCCTGGTACTGATGGTGGGAGTGGGGAGGGCGAACGTCCCCTGGTACCAATGCGGGTAGCCTCCCGTGTCCCTGGGTGGAGGGGGAAGGGAGTGTCAACCTGCATTCAGAGTGTGTGTTGGTGATTTCTTTCCCAGGGTCCCATGCCCGTGGCTCGGAACCTGGACCGAGCCAGAGTCGGGTCAACACACATTCCGATGCCGGTTCGTCTTACGCAGACTCAGGTAACAGACTGACACCGGCTCTGTCACCCACACGCACATAATTGTTCCTTTATCCATGTGGGTCACTGTCCAGGTCAGCATTCATTACCCATCTCTAACTGCCCCTTGAACAGTGTCTCACTGGAGACATTTCAGGGGCAGTTAAGGACATGGCTTGATTGGTCTGGAGTCACATGTAGGTCAGATCAGGTAAGGACGGTAGATTTCCCCCCGTACTGAACCAGATGGTTTTACAGTGATTGATGCTGAAAGGAACCAGGGGCAGGAATGTCCTTTTGGAGACAATGTTCTCACGCCAAAGGTGGACCATCTGATTTGTGCTGTGGCTGGGAGTGGTGCCCAGAGGCCATTCATTCTGCTTTGCCGAGCAGATGTATGCATGGTGGGCACCACAAGGCATTCCGACCCCCCCCAGCAGAGACCTCCCACACCAGACCTCCCACCAGACACCTCCACCAGACCCCCCACCAGACCCTCCACAAGACACGCCCCACCAGAGAGCCCCATCAGAGACCTCCACTAGACCCTCCCATCAGACACCCAACAGATCCTCCCACAGGAGACCCCCCACATCAGACAAAGAAACAGGAAACCATTGGTTGCTTGGGCATTCAACAAAGACACAAAGCTTGAACATATTCTATATGCTTGCACAGTCAAATCCAAGTGTCTGAATGTACGGCACCTCAAGCACGTATAAATGAGCCATGTTATGAGTTTGACTGATTATCATAAATTGGCTGTTAGTGCTGCTAATAGGGCACTCAGGATTGTTCAGAAAGTGCGGAACATTTTTCGGGGCAAAAGCATGTCTGGAACATGTCACTCCCTGCCCATCGCCCTTTTCAGTGATTGTCGAAGATCTGTATCGCCATGTGACTGATTGTGAAAGTACAGCAGCAATATTCTCTAACATCAATGTTCCACAAATATTTGCACACCAATCTCGAGTTGCTCGGGACCAATAATTAATTCAGCCAGGAGCATGTGACAGCGATGTGTGTGTGTTGCTGACAATATAGTTACCTGTAGGTTTACCCGGATTGCAGTCTGGCCTCACCCTCTCTTGCATCTTGCTTCTCAGGGGTGTGCATGCAGGGCGAAGCTGAACAGCTGTACATGGAACAGACTCCCAACCCCACGCCTGCTTAACACCCACCGTCAAACTTGGAAGGTTCACCTGCTATGAATGTCTGGAGACTACGAATCCTCGGCTAAATCTCGCTCCACTTGCCTTGTGGAAGAGCCCGTCCCACAGAACAGGGAGACGGGGTCCAGTCAAGTCGATTTCTTCACAGGCGGGTCGGAGGGTCTGAGTCCGCGATTCCTCCGCTTTGATCATTTATTTAACTCCAGCTGCTGAAAACTCTGTTAACCATGCACACACCGAAAAAAAAAAAACACCTCATGGAAAAATGTGCCACTCTTATTTGATTGACGTACTATCGTTAGCATTTAATGGTTATCTGACCTGGAGATTTGCTGTTACGTTTGGTCATGTTTGTCTGTCTTGCAACATCCTCACACTTGAGTTGGCCAGCCGCGTTCACAACCCAACTTCACCTGGGTTGATGCCTCTTTCTGTCACCTTGCCCTCCATGAGAGATCACCGTAGCTCAAATACCAGAATTCACAGCTCCAGGGTCCCAGGCTCGATTCCCGGCTGGGTCACTGTCTGTGTGGAGTCTGCACGTCCTCCCCTAATGTGCGTGGGTTTCCTCCGGGTGCTCCGGTTTCCTCCCACAGTCCAAAGATGTGCGGGTTAGGTGGATTGGCCATGATAAATTGCCCGTAGTGTCCTAATAGTAAGGTTAAGGTGGGGGGAGTTGTTGGGTTACGGGTATAGGGTGGATACGTGGGTTTGAGTAGGGTGATCATGGCTCGGCACAACATCGAGGGCCGAAGGGCCTGTTCTGTGCTGTACTGTTCTATGTTCTATGTTCTAATACTAATGTCTCTCTTCAAGTGTGTGATGAATGTATAAATTTCAGCGATATTGTATTCTACATATTTGGGTGCAGTGAGGGTTAAAATCCTGGGTTAATATGTGTATGACTGCTGGGGTTCTGTAAAACCTTGAATTGAAAGACAGACAGGCTTTGTGGCTACAAAGGGGGTGAGTAAAGCATCATAAAAGTAGGGGGTGAATGGAGTTTCATTGATATATAAAGATTTCCTCGGGATTAGATAATTAGAGATACTGGCCGGAGTTCTCCATTTGGAGACTGTGTTCCCGCTGGGACTGAATTTTAAAAATACAATTTTATTTAAGCAAAATTTTCATTATAACAAACGGCCCACCAACAGTACGGCCCCAACCCCATCCTATCCTTAAACTACACCCATCCCGAACTCCAAACCCCTTCCCCCATAAAGAAAATAAAACCCTTAACCCAACGAAGAAGACCAACTCTTTCCCCTCCCCCGATCGCTGATGTGGCTGACTCCCTAAAAACGGAGATGAAAGGCGGCCTCCTCGAGCAGATCCTTTCCACCGACCCCCTCGATCTTCTCCAGGTGTAGAAATTCCATCAAATCCCTTCATCAACCCGAGGACTTAGGTGGCACCTGGGACCTCCAACCAAACAGAACTCGCCTCTGGTCTTCGTTGCTGTCTACAGCACCAGGGAGTCAGACACTCCCAAGATGGCCACCAACACGCCCCGCTCCAACTGAGCGCCCAGAATCCCTGACATCGAATCAAAAAGGGGAACCTAGAAGCTGACAAGCCTGGGGCAGGACCAAAATATGTGTGTGTTATTCGCCGGTCCCCTAGAGCACCCTTCACACCTATCCTCTACCCCCAGGAGGAACCCACTCGAATGCAGCCTTGTTAGGGGCGCCCTGTGCACCACCTTCAACAGGATCAGACTTAACTTTGTGCATGAGGATGTGAAGTTATCCTCATTGCTTACCGTCTCCCCACCTCCCACCCCGGTCCTAGACATAATCCAACTCTTCCTCCCACTTCCTCTTTACCTTCCCAATGAAGCCTATTCCATTGCTATCAACCATCCATACACCTCCGTGATCTTACCCTCCCCGAGTTCACCCATGGCCCTATCCATAAACAAGTGTAGTAATAATCAGGGCCTAGTTTGAAGGCCGATTAAATTGGATATCTTAAATTAAAGAATTAGGCCCTTTAAAAAGCACAGTCTGCAGAAGCCTGCGGAATCCAAGTATACAGAACAGACAAGCTGCCGGGGCCTGTCTGAAGCAGTCCATGAATAATCCATCAAGTAATTATCCTGCTACATGAGATTCATTGGCCTATTGCCTACTGTTCCTGATAACCCATCAATCAATCATTGCTCCTCCCAAGGCGGGCTCAGGTGCCCTGGCAACAGGTCATCAGCCAGCCCACTGGGCACTGAGACCCCGCCTCCTGAGACTCCATTGGCCGAAGGCCAAGGGTATGTGGAGAAAGGAGGTGGGTAGCGACACGGGGTTAAAGAATAGGCCTCCCAGACACCTGGAAAGAAAGGATTGGAAGCAAAGACTTGAAGCAAAGACTGGAAGCTTGGTGTGTGAGGTGACCCTGACCAGACCAGAAGAAAGCGAGCAGGGACCAGCCAGCGAGAATCACTTCACAAAGAGGAACTGAGAGGTTGGGCTGAGAGGTGGCAAATGGAGTTTAATGTGGAGAAGTGTGAGGTGAGGTGATTCACTTTGGAAAGAATAACAGAAATGCGGAATATTTGGCTAATGGTAAAATTCTTGGTAGTGTGGATGAGCAGAGGGATCTCGGTGTCCATGTACATAGATCCCTGAAAGTTGCCACCCAGGTTGATAGGGTTGTGAAGAAGGCCTATGGTGTGTTGGCCTTTATTGGTAGAGGGATTGAGTTCTGGAGCCATGAGGTCATGTTGCAGTTGTACAAAACTCTAGTACGGCCGCATTTGGAGTATTGCGTACAGTTCTGGTCGCCTCATTATAGGAAGGACGTGGAAGCTTTGGAACGGGTGCAGAGGAGATTTACCAGGATGTTGCCTGGTATGGAGGGAAAATCTTATGAGGAAAGGCTGATGAACTTGAGGTTGTTTTCGTTAGAGAGAAGAAGGTTAAGAGGTGACTTAATAGATGCATACAAAATGATCAGAGGGTAAGATAGGGTGGACAGCGAGAGCCTTCTCCCGCGGATGGAGGGGGCTAGCACAAGGGGACATAGCCTTAAATTGAGGGGTAATAGATATAGGACAGAGGTCAGAGGTGGGTTTTTTACGCAAAGAGTGGTGAGGCCGTGGAATGCCCTACCTGCAACAGTAGTGAACACGCCAACATTGAGGGCATTTAAAAATTTATTGGATAAGCATATGGATGATAAGGGCATAGTGTAGGTTAGATGGCCTTTAGATTTTTTCCATGTCGGTGCAACATCGAGGGCCGAAGGGCCTGTACTGCGCTGTATCGTTCTATGTTCTATGTTCTATGTTCTAACCCGCGGGACTCAGGGATCGGATCTGCAGCTTACCAAACCATCTTTGCGGGAAGTATAGTCGAATCCTGGGTGTTTCTTGTATGTATAGTGGGTAATTTATAAGTTAATTATATTTAATAAAGTGTGTTGCATTATATCTGTGTCCTACTTTCTTCTGCTCATAACTAAAGACACCTGGATAAACTTTAACTAAAGAGCTGGTTAAAGTGTCTGAATTGGACCGAAACAATACAAGGGTGAAGACACCAGGGGGTGGAGGGAGTGCCTTGCGCAAGAAATCAGGAAGCTTAAAATAACTAAATACACTCCCCCCTCGGGAGCTGATACCTCTACAGTAGCTCGTCTGGGCTGGTAAACCTACCCTCCAAAAACATACCCCTAACCTCACCCCCGCGTTTCTGCCAAGCGTGAAACAATGGGCCTGAGCCGGATGGCACAGGCGGATGGTGTCTGTGGATCGGAGCCGGACATGGGGCGGGAGTCTCCAGTCGCCGATGCCAAAGTCGCGTTCGACGATCGAGAACACCCGTTTCTGACTAAATCGGAGGTGGCGCCACTTTCACGATATTCGGCAGCAACTCTCAAACCCACGACTTCTACCATCTAGAAGGACAAGGGGCAGCCGACACGCAGGAACCCCACCACCTGGAGGTTCCCTTCCACCCCACCCACGATCCCGACTGGGAAATATATCGGCCGTTCCTTCACTGTCGCTGGGTCAAAATCCTAGAATCCCCCCCTAACTGCACTGTGGGTGTACCTACACCACACGGGGACTGCAGCGGGTTCAAGAAGGCGGCTCACCCACCCCTTTCTCAAGTGGCAATAAACGCTGGGCCTGAGCCAGCGATATCCACTGGTAGTGGGCACAGTGCTGGTACTCCTTATTGACCACCCGGTTTTCTTCCCAAGGGCTTCTTTTATACGGCTAGGTCCAGTTCAGTTTCTGATCAATGGTAACCCCCAGGATGTTGATTGTGGGGGATACAGCGATGGGAATGCCATTGAATGTGAAGGGGAGATGGTTAGATCCTCTCTTCATGGAGGAGAGGTTTCAATGTAGGAGGTAAACACTGCTCTGTCTCTCTCTCTCTGGGCCAGAGATCATAGATGTAATAAACTGCACGGGATATACAGAGTGGGGATGATGTTCCCCGTGTTACTCGAGGTGTATGAGGTACCCCGTTGGAGTGGGGTTGCTATCTCTATTAGTATAAAAGGTCGGCCAGTGGGGAACCGACTGACAGAGGGAGAGGGCCCGGTGAGGTTCAACCCATGGGAATGCGGTTGTTTAATAAAGACCTTGGCCGGATTCTCCCCTACCCGGCGGGGCGGGGGGGTCCCGGTGTGAACCACTCCGGCAGCCGGCCGCCCCAAAGGGGCGGAGGTCTCCACACCTTTCGGTGCCAAGCCCTCACATTGAGGGGCTAGGCCCGCGCCGGAGAGGTTGGCGCCCCGCCGGCTGGCATGAACGGCCTTTGGCACCACGGCAGCCGGTGCCGAAGGGACATCGCCGGCCGGCGGAAGTCCGCGCATGCGCCGGAGCGTATGGCAGAGGGAATGGGCGGAGGGAATGGGCAGAATCGGCAGAGGGAATTGGCAGAGGGAATCGGCAGAGGGAATGGGCAGAGGGAATGGGCAGAGAGAATGGGCAGAGGGAATTGGCAGAGGGAATCGGCAGAGGGAATTGGCAGAGGGAATCGGCAGAGGGAATTGGCAGAGGGAATCGGCAGAGGGAATGGGCAGAGGGAATGGGCAGAGGGAATGGGCAGAGGGAATGGGCGGAGGGAATGGGCAGAGAGAATGGGCAGAGGGTATCGGCAGAGGGAATGGGCAGAGGGAATGGGCAGAGGGAATGGGCGGAGGGAATGGGCGGAGGGAATGGGCGGAGGGAATGGGCAGAGGTAATGGGCAGAGGGAATGGGCAGAGGGACACAGCTGCTGCCTTTCTGACTTGAGCATTGGCGAACAGAATCTCAGAAAACTGTTCCCAGCACAGAGGGAGGCCATTCGGCCTTGCTTCCGTACCTATTCTGTACACGAGCAACGCGTTGAGTACCGTTTCCCCCTCACCCCGCCCACCCTTCCTTTTCCGATAACGATCCAATTCCCATTTGAAAGCCTCGATTGGCCCAGGCTCCACCACACTCTCTGTGTGGAATATAAGGAAAGTAGGAAGGAACTTAAGCAAGGTCAGGAGGGCTAGAAGGGGTCAGGAAAAGTCATTGGCAAAAGGGTTAAGGAAAATCCCAAGGCTTTTTGCACGTACATAAAAAGCAAGAGGGCAGCCAGGGAAAGGGTTGGCCCACTGAAGGATCGGGAAGGGAATCTATGTGTGGAGCCAGAGGAAATAGACGAGGTACTAAATGAATACTTTGCATCAGTATTCACCAAAGAGAAGGAATTGGTGGATGTTGAGTCTGGAGAAGGGTGTGTAGATAGCCTGGGTCACATTGAGATCCAAAAAGACGAGGTGTTGGGCGTCTTGAAAAATATTAAGGTAGATAAGCCCCCAGGGCCTGATGGGATCTACCCCAGAATACTGAAGGAGGCAAGAGAGGAAATTGCTGAGGCCTTGACAGAAATCTTTGGATCCTCACTGTCTTCAGGTGATGTCCCAGAGGACTGGAGAATAGCCAATGTTGTTCCTTTGTTTAAGAAGGGTAGCAAGGATAATCCAGGGAACTACAGGCCGGCGAGCTTCTTCGAATTCTTCGATTCAGGATCTACTCCCATTTGGAAGCAAGTGGACGTATTAGTGAGAGGCAGCATGGTTTTGTGAAGGGAAGGTCGTGTCTCACTAACATGATAGAGTTTTTCAAAGAGGTCACAAATGTCATAATATACAGCAGTATATCATGGTGCAGACACACTGATAGACACACACAGGGACCAATCAACCTGTACAAACACCGCAGCCAATCACCAGTTAGAATACACACACTATAAAGACAGAAGGCACCAAGGTTCCCGCTCATTCTGCGTGCTGCCTCTCAGTGTAACAAGAACTCATCCAGCCCAGCACAGACTCTCACCACGTGCCGAGAGAATCAACTGGCTCGGACAAGGCTTACGTCTCTAGTTTAAGTTAGCATCATTTAGACCCACAGTCATCGTGTGTTAGTTAGTTAGAAGTAGTTAATAAAATTGAGTCGAACCTTCATCAGTATTGGAAGTGTCTGTTCATCTCTCAAGTCTACACACTTCAACAAAGATGATTGATGCAGGAAGGGCAGTGGATGTTGTCTATATGGACCTCATGGTAGACGGGTACAAAAGGTGAAGTCACACGGGATCAGCGGTGAGCTGGCAAGGTGGATACAGAACTGGCTCGGTCATAGAAGGCAGAGAGTAGCAATGGAAGGGTGCTTTTCTAATTGGAGGGCTGTGACTAGCGGTGTTCCGCAGGGATCAGTGCTGGGACCTTTGCTGTTCGTAGTATATATAAATGATTTGGAGGAAAATGTAACTGGTCTGATTAGTAAGTTTGCGGACGACACAAAGGTTGGTGGAATTGCGGATAGCGATGAGGACTGTCAGAGGATACAGCAGAATTTAGTTCGGTTGGAGACTTGGGCGGAGAGATGGCCGATGGAGTTTAATCCGGACAAATGTGAGGCAATGCATTTTGGAAGGTCTAATGCAGGTAGGAATATACAGTGAATGGTAGAACCCTCAAGAGTATTGACAGTCAGAGAGATCTAGGTGTACAGGTCCACAGGTCACTGAAAGGGGCAACAGAGGTGGAGAAGGTAGTCAAGAGGCATACGGCATGCTTGCCTTCATTGGCCGGGGCATTGAGTATAAGAATTGGCAAGTCATGTTGCAGCTGTATAGAACCTTAGTTAGGCCACACTTGGAGTATCGTGTTCAATTCTAGTCACCACACTATCAGAAGGATGTGGAGGCTATAGAGAGGGTGCAGAAGAGATTTACCAGGATGTTGCCTGGTATGGAGGGCATTAGCTATGGGGAGCAGTTGAATAAACTCGGTTTGTTCTCAATGGAACGATGGAGGTTGAGGGGCGACCTGATAGAGGTCTACAAAATTATGAGGTGCATAGTCAGAGTGGATAGTCAGAGGCCTTTCCCCAGGGTAGAGGGGCCAATTACCAGGGGGCATAGGTTTAAGGTGCGAGGGGCAAGGTATAGAGTAGATGTACGAGGGAAGTTTTTTTACAGAGGGTAGTGGGTGCCTGGAACTCGCTGCCGGAGGAGGTGGTGGAAGCCGGGATGATAGTGACATTTAAGGGGCACCTTGACAAATACATGAATAGGATGGGAATAGAGGGATACGGACCCAGGAAGTGTAGAAGATTTTAGTTTAGACGGGCAGCATGGTCGGCACGGGCTTGGAGGGCCGAAGGGCCTGTTCCTGTGCTGTACTTTTCTTTGTTCTTTGTTCTTTGTTGGTACCAGTTCCAGATCCTAACCACTCGCTGCGTGAGAAAGATTCTCCTCGTGCCTCCGTCGCTCCCCTCGCAAATCGCCTCAAATATGTGTCCCTCCTCTGCTTCCCAACCCTCCCGCTAGTGGGAACAGTATCTCTCCCTCACTAGTGCGGCCCAGAGCCCCTCGTGATTTTGGACGCTTCGTTCAAATCTCTTCTCAGCCTTCTCTCTGTGGTGATATGCATCACTGTAAATACACAAGGGGTTAATGTAAATACACTATGACTAAGTAAACACTAAATGGAGCATCATGACGTGCAGACATACAGCTAATGAACACATAGAATAGGACACGACCAATGGCCAGTCAAGAGACCCAGAGGTGACACTACCACAAGGGGGCATTACACAACCCTCACAGTAGCATGGTGGTTAGCATCAATGCTTCACAGCTCCAGGGTCCCAGGTTCGATTCCCGGCTGGGTCACTGTCTGTGCGGAGTCTGCACGTCCTCCCCGTGTGTGCGTGGGTTTCCTCCGGGTGCTCCGGTTTCCTCCCACAGTCCAATGATGTGCAGATTAGGTGGATTGGCCATGCTAAATTGCCCGTAGTGTAAGGTTAATGGGGGGATTGTTGGGTTACAGGTATACGGGTTGCGTGGGTTTAAGTAGTGTGATCATTGCTCGGCACAATATCGAGGGCCGAAGGGCCTGTTCTGTACTGTACTGTTCTATGTTCTATGTTCTAACCCATATACAAGGACAGGGCACACGTGCTCTGTCTCTTTCCACAGGTGACACTTAGAGAGTAGGACAGGGGCAGATCAGAAGCATCACACCCACCACGTGGCTTAGAACAGACTGGTTAGTTAGACTGAGTTACTATAGCAAGATTAGCAGGAGAGTCGAACTCATAGAGAACTGTGCTAATGGTTCAATAAATCACACTGAACTTACTTCAACGTCTGGAGTATCTTTTGGTCAAAGCTGCATCGAGTTGCAGCCTGTGTTACCCCAGAGTACATAACACAACATGGTACCAGTAGCGCCTGTTGAATCTATATAGTTCAACTCAGCAAGATCCGTGACTACCAGCAACAGCACCCAGGCAACCCATCCACGGCAGACCCTCAACATCGCCACCTGTAAATGAGGGGGCGGAGGAGATTTACTGGGAGGGTTCCAGGGGGATGAGACGGACTTCAGTCAATGTGGGAGAGAGAGAGAGAGAGACTGGGAGAAGCTGGGATCATTCTAATCGGAGCGGAAAAGGTTGAGCGGTGCTGGGAGATGAGGAGAATTATTTTGGATGCAGGGAGTTGATGTTCTAGAAGGCGGAGGAAGCAGATTCGCCCGGAGAAAGGGGGGGAATTGGATAGATACTGGAAGGGAAACAATTGTAATCGCGGTGGGGAAAAGGGGCCAATTGGGAAGTTCCTTCAAACGGCCCGCATGAGCACCCTGAGCTCGATGAACTCCTTCTGTGCCGTCCCTGTCAACGATCCCAGAAACTGAAATTCCTCATCCCTGGAATCAGGAAAAATGACCAGGGCGGAGTTTCCAAATCTCAACATCCCCATCCGAATCCACCCCAGAGAGAGAGTCCAGCGCATCCGTTCAAATGAAGGACAGAATATTAAACCAGGCAGTAGCGCCATTTACAAAGGTTAAAGTCATTCATCACTTAAAACAGGGTCACATCCACAGTTATTCCAGCAATTTTTATTTAAGGGCACAGAAGTCTTGACAGCTGTATGTGTGTGTCTGAGTCTGTGTGTGTGTGTGAGTGTGTGTGTGTGTGAGTCTGTGTGTGTGTGAGTGTGTGTGTATGTCTGAGTGTGTGTGCGAGTGTAAGGTGTGTTTGTGTCTGAGTCTGTGTGTGAGTGTGTGTGTGTGTGGGAGTGTAAGGTGTGCGTGTGTCTGAGTCTGTGTGTGAGTGTGTGTGAGTTTGTGTGTGAGTGTGTGTGTGAGTGTGTGTGTGAGTCTGTGTGTGTGTGAGTGTGTGTGTGTGTGTCTGAGTGTGTGTGCGAGTGTAAGGTGTGTTTGTGTCTGAGTCTGTGTGTGAGTGTGTGTGTGTGTGGGAGTGTAAGGTGTGCGTGTGTCTGAGTCTGTGTGTGAGTGTGTGTGAGTTTGTGTGCAAGTGTAAAGTATGTGTGTGTGTGAGTGTGTGTGTGAGTGTGTGTGTGAGTGTGTGTGTGAGTGTGAGGATGTGTGTGTGAGGATGTGTGTGCTGGGCGTGTGTGTCTGAGTGTGTGAGTGTGTGCGAGTCTGTGTGTGAGTGTGTGCGGGTCTGTGTGTGAGTATGTGTGTGTGAGTGTGTGTGTGAGTGTGTGTGTGAGTGTGTGTGAGTGTGTGTGTGAGTGTGAGGATGTGTGTGTGAGGATGTGTGTGCTGGGCGTGTGTGTGCCTGTGTGTATGAGTGTGTGTGTGTGTGTGCGAGTGTGCACCTGTGTGTGTGAGTGTGTGTGTATGAGTGTCTTTGTGGCTCTGCGAGTGTGAGGATCTGTGTGTGTCTGTGCGAGTGTGAGGATGTGAGTGTGTCTGTGTGAGTGTGAGGATGTGAGTGTGTGCCTGCGTATGTGTGTGTCTATGTGAGTATGTGTGTGTGTGCTGTGTGAGTCTGTGTGTCTACAAGTTTGTGAATGCGTGTGTAAGTGTGTGTGTCTGTGAATGTAGGTGCCTGTCTGAGTGTTTGTGTGAGTGTGCAGGTGAGTGTGGATATCTGCGTGAGTGTCTGCCTGCGTGAGAGTGAGTGTGTGAGTGAAAGTGAGCACGCCTGTGTGTGTATGAGTGAATATGTGTGTCTGCGAGTGTATGTGTCTGTGCAAGTATGTGTGAATGAGTAAGTGTGCGTGTGTGTGAGTGAGTGTTTGGAGTGTGAGTGAGTGTGCACGAGTATGTGTGTGTAGTGTGTGTCTAAATGTGAGTGAGTGTGTGAGAGTGTGAGTGTGTGTGTTAGTGAGTGTGAGTGACTGTGAGTCTGTGGTGTGTGTGAGATTGTGAGTGTGTGTGTTAGTGAGAGTGAGTGAGTGTGAGTGATTGTGAGTCTGTGTGTGAGATTGTGAGTGTGTGCCTGTGAATGTGTGTGAGTGCATGTGATTGAGTAAGTGTGTGTGTGTCTCTCAGTGTGATTGAATGTGCGTGAGTAAGTGTGCATGTGATTGAGTGAGTGCATGAGTGAGTGCTTGTGAGTGTGTGTTTGCGTGTGTTTATCAGTGTGAGTGTATGGGTGAGTGAGTGTGTGCACGAGTGTGTGTAATTGTGAGTATGTGTAAATGTGTGTGAGTGCGAGGGTGGGAGTGGGAGTGAGTGTGGGTGAGTGAACGTGAGTTAGTGGGAGTGTGGATGAGTGAGTGTGTCAGTGAGTGTGTGCGCAAGTGTGAGTGAAGGTATGAGTGTGAGTAAATGTGAGTGGGTGTGAGTCAGTGTGTCAGTGAGTGTGAGCGAGTGTGAGTGTGAGTGAAGGTGAGCATGGGTATGAATGCGTGAATATGATTGAGTATGTGTGCATGTATTTTGAGTGTGTGAGTGAGTGAACGTGAGTGAGAGTTATTGTGAGCGAGTGCGGGTGTGAGTATGAGTGTGTGAGTGAATGGGAGTGAGTGCGAGTGAGTGATGATAAGTGAATGTGAGTGTGAGTGAGTGTGAACAAGTGTGAGTGAGTGTGGGTTAGTGAATGTGAGTAAGCATGAAGGAGATTGAGTGAGTGAGTTAACTGAGTGAGTGTGTGAGTGTGTGTGAATGTGAGAGAGTGAGTGTGTGTGTGAGCGATAATGTGAGTTAACTGAGTGTGAGTGGGTGTAGGAGTGCGAGTGAAAGTGAATGAGCATGTGAGTTAATGTGAGTGTGACTGAGTGTGAGTGAGATGTGTGAGTGAGTGTGAGTTAATGTGAGTGTGACTGAGTGTGAGTGAGATGTGTGAGTGAGTGTGAGTTAATGTGAGTGTGACTGAGTGTGAGTGAGATGTGTGAGTGAGTGTGAGTTAATGTGAGTTAGTGTCAGTATATGTGTGTGAGTATGAGTGAGTGTGACATTAGTGTGAGTGAGTGTGAGCGTGAATGTGAGAGAGTGTGTGCGAGTGCATATGCGTGAAAGTAAGTGAGTGAGCGTGAGTGAACGTGTGAGAGTGAGTAAGTGTGAGTGAGCATGAGTGTGAGTGTGTGTGACTGAGTGTATGTGAGTGAGTGAACATGTGAGTGAGTGAGCATAGGTGAGCGAGTGAACGTGTGAGAGTGCAAGTGAGTGAATGTGAATGTGAGAGCATGAGAGTGAGTGTGTGAGTGAGCATACATGAGTGCAAGTGTGAGAGTGAGTCTGTGAGTGTGAGAGCGTGAGTGTGAGTGCATATGAATGAGGGTGAGTGAGTGTTTGAGTGAGTGTGTGAGTGAGTGATGATGAGTGAATGTGTGAGAGTGAGTGAGTGTGAACAAGTGTGAGTGAGTGTGAGTGAGTGTGTGAGAGTGAGTGTGTGAGTGAGTGTGAGCTGGGTAAACAGATCAGTTCACACGTTCTGCAGGTTAGTGTCAGTCCCTCCTGTCCAGGCCATTACGTGGCCCTGTCTTCATTCAGTGTCGATCCCGCTCTGCCCTCCACAGTGCGGTCCTTCTGCTCCCTCAACCCCACCTGGTTTGTGACACAAGATATTTGTACAACGTCAAAACTCAGCCACAACCATCAGTTTCAAAGTTAACCACTCCCCACTTCTCCTCCCAAGGGTCCTGGACAGACACAGGTGGTTCACCCCAGCAGCTGTTGTTCACAAATGCAGTAGGTCTGCGATGGCTATTCGACTTTGGGGGGCAGTATTCTAGCAAATCCAAATCTGTCCCAAATTGACAGGCACACCGGCTAAAAGATCAGTGACATAAATGACTCGTCCCCTCCTTAGTGCAGGGAAACTGAACGACAATTTAGATACAGAGTAAAGCTCCCCCTACACTGTCCCCATCAAACACTCCCAGGACAGGTACAGCACGGGGTTAGATACAGAGTAAAGCTCCCTCTACACTGTCCCCATCAAACACTCCCAGGACAGGTACAGCACGGGGTTAGATACAGAGTAAAGCTCCCCCTACACTGTCCCCATCAAACACTCCCAGGACAGGTACAGCACGGGGTTAGATACAGAGTAAAGCTCCCTGTACACTGTCCCCATCAAACACTCCCAGGACAGGTACAGCACGGGGTTAGATACAGAGTAAAGCTCCCTCTACACTGTCCCCATCAAACACTCCCTGGACAGGTACAGCACGGGGTTAGATACAGAGTAAAGCTCCCTCTACACTGTCCCCATCAAACACTCCCAGGACAGGTACAGCACGAGGTTAGATACAGAGTAAAGCTCCTCTACACTGTCCCCATCAAACACTCCCAGGACAGGTACAGCACGGGGTTAGATACAGAGTAAAGCTCCTCTACACTGTCCCATCAAACACTCCCAGGACAGGTACAGCAGGGGATTAAATACAGAGTAAAGTTCCCTCTACACTGTCCCCATCAAACACTCCCAGGACAGGTAGAGCACGGGGTTAGATACAGAGTAAAGCTCCCTCTACACTGTCCCCATCAAACACTCCCAGGACAGGTACAGCACGGGGTTAGATACAGAGTAAAGCTCCCTCTACACTGTCCCCATCAAACACTCCCAGGACAGGTACAGCACGGGGTTAGATACAGAGTAAAGCTCCCTCTACACTGTCCCCATCAAACACTCCCAGGACAGGTACAGCACGGGGATAGATACAGAGTAAAGCTCCCTCTACACTGTCCCCATCAAACACTCCCAGGACAGGTACAGCACGGGGATAGATACAGAGTAAAGCTCCCTCTAGCCTGCCCCCATCAAACATTTAAATTGGGAACTTTATCCCGATCCCATGTGGTTTTGATTCGACAAATTGGTACAAATTCCCTCAGACTCAGTCCCCTGTGAACTCTGTGCTGATTGCCTCAGTGACTGAGCGAAGGGGAGAAACTGAGTGATTTCGTAGAGAATTCCTTTTCTCAGTAATTGTTTCTCAGTGGTAAATTAGAAATATGCTCTCCCCCCCCCCCCCCCCCCCCACACACACACTGGGTGGATAAACCGATTTACCGTATTTTCCCGTTTGTAAAAGATGAGCCAGAGACCAAACACAATCCCCACGGTGCCAATCACAAAGCCTATTACACAGATGCCAATCTGTACAGGGTCTTGCCGATCGTCTGATGTTGATTCTGCAAATCAAAGGGATTTGATTAGCTAAATTGTGGATGTGTAAGTTCGCGGGCCTGCATCAATGTTTGCATATGCGTCTACATGTGTGTGCGTGTTTGCGTCTGTCCGTATGTGTGTGTTTATATGAATTTGTGTCAATATGTGTCTGTTCTCATGAGTGTGGGTATTTGTGACTGCGTATATTTGTGACTGTGGGTTGTGTTTTTGACTCTGTGTGTTTGAGACTGTGTTTCTTTGTGACTGTGTATGTGTGTTCATGACTGTGCATGTGGGTTTGTGACAGTGTGTGTGTTTGTGACTGCGTGTGTGTGTTTGTGACTGCGTGTGTGTGTTTGTGACTGTGTGTGTTTATATGAATTTGTGTCTATATGTGTATCCGTTCTCATGAGTGTGGGTATTTGTCACTGCGTATGCTTGTGACAGTGTGGGTTGTGTTTTTGACTCTGTGTGTTTGAGACTGTGTGTTTGTTTGTGACTGTGTATGTGTGTTTATGACTGTGCATGTGGGTTTGTGACAGTGTGTGTGTTTGTATCTGTGTGTGTTTGTTTGTGACAGTGTGTGTGTGTTTGTGACTGTGTGTGTGTGTTTGTGTCTGTGTGTGTGTTTGTTTGTGACAGTGTGTGTGTGTTTGTATCTGTGTGTGTGTTTGTTTGTGACAGTGTGTGTGTTTGTTTGTGACTGTGTGTGTTTGTGACTGTGTGTGTGTGTTTGTGACTGTGTGTGTGTGTGTGTTTGTGACTGTGTGTGTGTTTGTATCTGTGTGTGTGTTTGTTTGTGACAGTGTGTGTGTGTGTGTGTTTGTGACTGTGTGTGTGTGTGTGTTTGTGTGTGTGTGTGTGTTTGTTTGTGACAGTGTGTGTGTGTTTGTATCTGTGTGTGTGTTTGTTTGTGACAGTGTGTGTGTTTGTTTGTGACTGTGTGTGTTTGTGACTGTGTGTGTGTGTGTTTGTGACTGTGTGTGTGTGTTTGTGTCTGTGTGTGTGTTTGTTTGTGACAGTGTGACTGTGTTTGTTTGTGACTGTGTGTGTTTGTGACTGTGTGTGTGTGTTTGTGACTGTGTGTGTGTGTGTGTTTGTGACTGTGTGTGTATGTGTTTGTGTCTGTGTGTGTGTTTGTTTGTGACAGTGTGTGTGTGTTTGTGACTTCAGTGATGTTTGTGGGCGGAGCTGGGCTGTGGCTGTGTGAGGTGTTTCGCTTTCAGTTTTGGCTGCTGTGGACTCAAAGCGAAAAGTATTGTCTTTGTCTTTCTCTGTTTTTATTTCTCAGAGCTGTTCCATTAAAAATCACCTTGTTGGTGGCTTCGGAGATATAGTTGCTTTCCGGAAGGAGTTTGCTGATTGGAAATTGTATACGGATTTCAGGAACAAGATCAGTCTTAGTCAAATGAGAATACAGTGTGCTGAGCAACACCCTTGAAAAGGGGTTTCTGGTTTTAATTGGATTTTGTTTTTGAATTGGAGCAGTTAAGGGGGAATTCATTAGTGTTATACATAGATTACTGTAGCTGTGTCAGGACATGTTTGTAATTGATAAAAGTTATTGCTGTATGTTTATATATATAGATGTTAACTCCAATCTTAGAATAAACCTTGTTTGTGATTAAAAGCGCCTAAGAAGTCTGATGAATCACACCTCGTGAAGGCTCGTGTGCTCATCCCAGCCAAATTCAACATAAGTTACAGGTCAGGTGGACTTCATAATACACTTTGAAGTTTCTGAACCCTTGCCCATAACACTGTGCGTGTTTTTGTATCCTGCAACCAGAGGGGAAGAGCTGCAACAGAAAACATGTGTGGCGCGATGGAGAAGCTCACCCTATGCGTGTGTTTGTGACTGTGTGTGTGTGTTGTGACTGTGTGTGTGTGTTGTGACTGTGTGTGTGTGTTGTGACTGTGTGTGTGTGTTGTGACTGTGTGTGTGTGTTGTGACTGTGTGTGTGTGTTGTGACTGTGTGCGTGTGTTGTGACTGTGTGTGTGTTTATGACTATGTGTGTGTTTGTAAATATGTATGTTTTGTGATGGTTTGTGACTGTGCGTGTGTTTTTGACTGTATTTGGACTGTGTGTGTTTATTACTATGTGTGTTTGTGACTGTTTGTTTTTAACAATGTGTTTGTTGCTGTGTGTGTTTGTGACTGTGTTTGTTTGTGACAATGTGTTTATTACTGTGTGTGTTTGTGACTGTTTGTTTGTGACTATGTGTTTGTTGCTGTGTGTGTTTGTGACTGTTTGTTTGTGACTATGTGTCCGTTGCTGTGTATGTTTGCGACTGTGTGTTTGTGAATGTATGTGTTTTTTAACTGTGTGTGTGGGTCTGTGACTGTGTGTTTATGACTATGTGTATGTGTTTGTAAATATGTATGTTTTGTGAAGGTTTGTGACTGTGTGCGCTCTTTGACTGTATTTGGACTGTGCGTGTGTGTTTGTGACTGTGTGTTTGTGACTGTGTGTTTGTGACTATATTGGTGTGTGCATGTTTGTGACTGGCGCTGAAGGGCCTCCGCCGGCCGGCGTGACTTGGCGCATGCGCGGGAGCAGCAGCGTGTACTGGCATCATCCCAGCGCACAGGGGGGGTTCTTCTCCACACTGTGTGTGTGTGTTTATAACTGTGTGTGTGTGTGACTGTGTGTGTTTATAACTGTGTCTGTGTGTGACTATGTGTGTGTGTGTGTGTGTGACTGTGTGTGTGACAGAGACAGTGTGTGTGTGTGTGGCTATGTGTGAGACTGTGTGTGTGTGTTTATAACTGTGTCTGTGTGTGACTGTGTGTGTGTGTTTATAACTATGTGTGTGACTGTATGTGTGTGTTTATAACTGTGTGTGAGACTGTGTGTGAGAGAGAGACAGTGTGTGTGTGTGTGGCTATGTGTGAGACTGTGTGTGTGTTTATAACTGTGTCTGTGTGTGACTGTGTGTGTGTTTATAACTGTGTGTGTGACTGTATGTGTGTGTTTATAACTGTCTGTGTGTGACTGTGTGTGTGTGTTTATAACTGTGTGTGTGAGACTGTGTGTGTGAGAGAGACAGTGTGTGTGTGTGTGTGGCTATGTGTGAGACTGTGTGTGTGTTTGTAACTGTGTGTGAGACTGTGTGTGTGTGAGACAATGTATGTGTGACTGTATGTGTGAGACTGCGTGTGTGTATTTATAACTGTGTACGTGTGAGACTGTGTGTGTGACTGTGTGTGTGTGACTGTGTCTGTGTGTGCCTGTGTGTATTTATAACTGTGTACGTGTGAGACTGTGTGTGTGACTCTGTGTGTTTGTGACTGTGTGTGTGTGTGACTGTGTGTGTATTTATAACTGTGTGTATGTGAGACAGTGTGTGTGACTGTATGTGTGAGACTGTGTGTGTTTATAACTGTGTGTGAGACTGTGTGTGTTTATAACTGTGTGTGAGACTGTGTGTGTTTATAACTGTGTGTGAGACTGTGTGTGTGTGACTGTATGTGTGAGACTGTGTGTGTGTTTATAACTGTCTGTATGTGCCTGTGTATTTATAACTGTGTACGTGTGAGACTGTGTGTGTGTGTGAGACTGATCACGTGGAATGTGAGCTGCCCCTGAACGGGCCGGTCAGGAGGTCCCATCTGTTCTCGCATCTAAAGGGATTAAACGCTGATGTGGCTACTTTGCAGGAGACGCATTCAAAACTTGCTGACCAGACGAGGTTAAGGAGGGGATGGGTGGGCCAGGTGTTCCACTCGGGGCTAGACTCAAGGACCAGAGGGGTGGCAATTTTGGTGAGTAAACGGGTGGTGTTTGAAGCAGGGAGCATCGTGGCAGACAAGGGGGGGGGGGGGGGGGGGGGTAGGTACATAATGGTGAGTGGACTCCTGAATATTATTATGATACCCTTGGAGGGAGGGGATGTAGAAGTAGTGGCTGCAATGGATGCGGAGAAGGCCTTTGACAGGGTGGAGTGGGAGTACCTGTGGGAGGTTTTAGGTAGGTTTGGATTCAGTGAGGGATTCATAGAGTGGGTCAAGCTACTATATCAGGCCCCCATAGCGAGCGTGTCCACAAACTGGCTGAGGTCGCAGTATTTCAGGCTGCACTGAGGGATGAGGCAGGGGTTCCCGTTACTATGTGCCCCGGCAATCGAGCCGCTGGCCATGACGCTGAAGACTTCGAGGAACTGGAAGGGGCTGGTCCGAGGGGGGGGAGGTTTCCCTCTACGCGGATGACCTGCTGTTGTATAGTTCGGATCCGCTAGAGGAGATGGGGGAGGCCATGCGGATCCTCAGAGACTTTGGGAGCTTCTCGGGGTACAAGTTGAACGTGGAGAAAAGTGAGCTGTTTGTAATCCACGGCAGGGGCCAGGAGGAGAGACTGGGGCAGTTCCCGCTCAAGCTGGTGGAGAGGAGCTTTCGACATTTAGGTATACAGGTGGCTAGGAACTGGGACGCCCTTCACAGGCTCAACTTGTCTCGGCCGGTCGAGCAGATGGAGGGAGACTTCAAAAGGTGGGACGTGCTCCCGCTTTCCCTGGCGGGAAGAGTGCAGACTGCCAAGGTGACGGTTCTTCCCAGAATCCCGTGTATTTTTCAGTGCTTCCCCATTTTCATCCCCAAATCCTTTTTCAAGCGGGTGAATAGGATTATCACGGGATTTGTGCGGGCAAATAATACCCTGTGAGTCACCTCTCACCCCCCACCCAACCCCCCCCACGCCCTGCGTTCCCGTGCCTATAGGTTCCCTGCCCACGCTCTGCCCCCCTGCGCCTATAGGTTCCCTGCCCACGCTCGGCGTTCCCGTGCCTATAGGTTCCCTGCCCACGCCCTGCCCCCCTGCGCCTATAGGTTCCCTGCCCACGCCCTGCCCCCCTGCGCCTATAGGTTCCCTGCCCACGCCCTGCCCCCCTGCGCCTATAGGTTCCCTGCCCACGCTCTGCCCCCTGCGCCTATAGGTTCCCTGCCCACGCTCTGCCCCCCTGCGCCTATAGGTTCCCTGCCCACGCCCTGCGCCCCTGCGCCTATAGGTTCCCTGCCCACGCCCTGCCCCCCTGCGCCTATAGGTTCCCTGCCCACGCCCTGCCCCCCTGCTCCTATAGGTTCCCTGCTCACGCTCTGCGCCCCTGCGCCTATAGGTTCCCTGCCCACGCCCTGCGCCCCTGCGCTTATAGGTTCCCTGCCCACGCCCTGCCCCCCTGCGCCTATAGGTTCCCTGCTCACGCTCGGCGTTCCCGTTCCTATAGGTACCCTGCTCACGCTCGGCGTTCCCGTTCCTATAGGTTCCCTGCTCACGCCCTGCGTCCCTGCGCCTATAGGTTCCCTGCCCACGCTCGGCGTTCCCGTGCTTGTTGGTTCCCTGCCCACGCTCGGCGCCCCCGCGCCTATAGGTTTCCTGCGCCCCTCTTCGCCCGTCGCACCGGTCAGGAATGAAGCTCGGACCGAAACACCCCCGGAGTCCACCCTCATACCCACACCGACCGTCACCACCCAGCCACCCGAAGAGGCTGCAACCCCGGTGCTCCGCTGATCCCAAAGGACGACTCGGCCACCGGACCGGCTCAACCTGTAGACCCGTCACCCCCGCCGGACTTGATTTTTTTTACAGGGGGTGAATGTGGTGAATTCATACTGCATTGTAATTCACACTGTATTGCATTGCATTGTATTATGTCCTTGGGGGCCCTGTCTGTGAGCTGTTGCGTGGTTCTGCCCATAGGGGGAGATGAGGAGATTGTACAGGGCTCCACCCTTGGCTCTGCCTATGGCTCCTCCCACTACCGGAAGTATAAAGTGCTACAGCCGTGAGCCTGCTCTCAGTTCTTCTGGTCGCAGGCAGGCTCAGTTGTAAGACTATTAAAACCACAGTTTACTTCCAATCGTGTCTCTAGTGAATCGATGGTCACCAATAACCCCTCCTAGCCTTTTTGGACCCTAAGGGCAATTTATCGGTGAATCCACCTAACCTGGACGTCTTTGGGCTGTGAGAGGAAACTGGAGCACCCGGAGGAAACCCACGCGACACAGGGAGAACGTGACCCAGCAGGGAATCGAACCTGGGACCCTGGCGCTGTGAAGCCACAGTGCTAACCACTTGTGCTACTGTGCTGCCCTGACAGGGTGGTAGAGGCGGGAACTCTAGCAACAATTAAGAAGTATTTAGACAAGGTGTTTGAGGACTTTTCTAGGGACTTATATAAGTCGAAGCCACAGAGGGTGTCGGAGATGAGGGTATTTCTGGAGATACTGGAGTGTGCGGAGGTGGGAGCTGAGGAGAGGGCCGGTTTGGGGGAACTATTGAGGGTGGAGGAAGTGCAGGCAGCAATAGATGCTGTAGGGCAAGATACCGGAGCCGGATGCATTCCCGGTGGAGTTTTATAAGAAGTTCAAGGGTAAGATGACGCCGCTGATGGGAGAAATGTTTGGGGACCCGATGGGAAAGGGAGGATTGCCGGAGGCGATGAGTCAGGCATCCATTTCATTATACTCAAAAAGGAGAAAGGTCCGGTGGGTCATACAGGCCCATTTCCCCACTGAATGTGGACGCCAAGATCCGGGGGAGGGTGTTGGCGCTGAGGCCGGAGGAGTGTCTCCCGAAAGTGGTGGAGGAAGATCACAGGGGGTTCAGCAAGGACAGGCAGCTGTCGGTGAATATGCGGTGGCTGCTGAATGTGGTGTTTTCTCCGGCAGAGGGGAGGGAGTTAGAGGTCGTGATGGCGTGAGGTTAGGAACAGCTATTTGTGGAGTGGAGTTAATTGTTTGCGGTGCCGGAGAAATTTGGGATTGGGCCTCAGTTTGTGACGTGGGTGAAATTGTTTCTCGAGGACCCGACAAAATGTGTGCAGACGAATGATACCAATTTGGGTACTTCCCAATATTTTGGGGAAGGAGGCAGGGACGCCCCATGTCAATCGCACTGGGGATTGAGCCCCTGGCTATTGGGTTGAGGGGCTGGGATTTATGGAAGGGGATAGTGAGGGGGGGGGAGCACAGGGTGTCTCTGTACGCAGACAATCTGCTATTGAACATTTTGGACCCGGGCTCATCGGTGAGGGACATGATGGGGTTGCTAAGGAAATATGGGGCGTTTTCGGGGTACAAATTAAATTGAGGGAAAAGCAAATATTTTGTGCTGCCATCTCCAGGTGCAGGGGCTGGAGTTGGAGGGTTGCATTTCTGGAATATGCAGGTGCGGAATTTGACAAGAAAGGTTTTCCTGGGTTTTCTGGTGGCGACTCGCTCCTCGTTGTTGGAGGAAGTGCTGTCGGGAGGGGGAGGGGGGCTGGAGAGTGGGGTCGCCGATCGACAGCAGGATTATGGAGGAGGACAATATTGTGCTCTGTGATATGGCCGCTGTAATGAGATGCACAGAATATCTGTTAGTTTAACAGAAAGATGATTTATCAACAAACACGTGGAATGATAACTAACCAATAACTGTACAGACAATAACCACTAAACGGATTCAGAGAATTCTACTGGAATACTGTGTGACTATCCTCTGATACGTCCTACTACCAACCACCGGGTATCTCAAATCACGTGAAGAATATCTGGCGCCACCAGCTGGTTGGAGGTTGCATCACTGAGTATCTACAAAACTGTGCACAGGCATATCACCACATCCCCTTTCCTTTGGAAATGTTAATGTTAATAATTAAGTATAACTGTGTCTTACAAAAACATGATCTATAATTACTATTTTACACATGTTATAGATATATATATATATAACTGTGCTTTAATTACCATGATATGCCTAAATAACTTGTCTCTAGTGAACAGCTTGTTGTAAATCTACAGCAGAATCGCCCCATTGATCTTCTGGGCTCTTATCAGCTTCCCGGCATCACTTTTGTTTCTGGTACATCGGTTTTCTTGCAGGATTTTGTTTTTTAACCCCATGTTTAGCCTCTTGACTGGCTGGTTCCTGAAGACCGGTTTCCCTGCTGGCCTTACCTGTATCACCAGCTTTGTTACCTTTTTAACAGAATGCTCTTTTTGCATCGTTTTGTACTTTCCGTTTCTGGCCTCTCGGCCACATTGCCGATGTCTTCCTGTTCAGCATCAGAGGTAGGACTCACTGTATCTCCCACTCTCGTCACCTCGTCACTCCCGCCAAACCACAGGTATCGCGTTTCATAGTCGTCCTTACCTAGCTCACCATCTGAGTCTCCGCTTTTCTCATCGAGCTCAGGATCCTCGCAGATATCATCGTAATAATGGTCATCGGAGTCATTGTAATCTGCAATGGTTTCTCCTGTAAAATACCACAGTGCACACGGAATAATGTGTTCACGCAAAAGGCCACCCACTTCGAAGTCATCAGCGAATTCCGCTGCAGAATGTTTACTGAACACTCCGTGTTCTGGAACTTCAGGAGGACTGAAGAAGTTGAAGAATGATTCGGTACGGTCTTCATGACTGTTTTACGAGCACTCCGCCCATTTTGCTTCTGCTTCGTTTTCAGTGTGCCATTTTTTTCCTTCTTCCAGTCGATCTGACACCCTGTGCATCCCGTGATTTCCGGTTCGTCAAAGAATGAGAAATCAAACTCGTCAGTCCGCGATTCTATCTGGTCACTTTCGTTACTACCTCATTTGTGAAATACTCATTGGGCTCAAACGTAAACTCCAGAGTGAATCTCATTGGCTGTTCAAGCTCTGAACATTTAACGTTCACCTCTTGTAGCTGCTTTAATACGGGCTCTTCAGGCTCGTGTACGATGTCACTGAGCACATACACGTTCTTAATGACGGCCAACCAGAAATGTGGATTTCCCGTCGGCTCTTCCATCTCTTCATCTGATTTGTCATCCTCCGCCCTGACGTTCGCTTGTTTCTCATTGTTGTTCTTGTCCACAATGAAAGACGGAATGATGTGTTTTGTCGTGGACCCATAATGCGAGCTCACATACACCCAGCATCTCAATCTCTTTCCCACTGTCGTACATCAGCAGTCTCGACTGATTAACCTCCAGCCCATGCAAATCGGACAGACTGAGGTTGGCCCTCATTCCCGTGTCGAGGTGGCATTTTATCAACGTGTCGCTCAGTATCATGAGGGTCATCCATCTGGTTCTGATGATATTGGGTTTCTGATTATTATTGTCACAATTGGTAGGGCAGCACGGTGGCACAGTGGTTAGCACTGCTGCCTCACGGCGTCGAGGTCCCAGGTTCGATCCCGGCTCTGGGTCACTGTCCGTGTGGAGTTTGCACATTAGAACATAGAACATAGAACAGTACAGCACAGAACAGGCCCTTCAGCCCTCAATGTTGTGCCGAGCCATGATCACCCTACTCAAACCCACGTATCCACCCTATACCCGCAACCCAACAACCCCCCTCTTAACCTTACTTTTTTTAGGACACTACGGGCAATTTAGCACGGCCAATCCACCTAACCCGCACATCTTTGGACTGTGGGAGGAAACCGGAGCACCCGGAGGAAACCCACGCACACAGGGGGAGGACGTGCAGACTCCACACAGACAGTGACCCAGCCGGGAATCGAACCTGGGACCCTGGAGCTGTGAAGCATTTATGCTAACCACCATGCTACCCTGCTGCCCCATGACTGCGTGGGTTTCTCCCCCACAACCCAAAGCTGTGCAGGGAAGGCGGATTGGCCACGCTAAATTTCCCCTTAAATGGAAAAAATGAATTGGGTGCTCTAAATTTATTTCTAAAAAGTAATTGTCAGAACTGGTCCATTAGTCTGCTTCACTTTTTATGGTCGGACTCATTGTGTCCTTGGTTGAAATGAGATCAATGGAGAACTGTTCTTCAGAGCACATCTCATTACCTGCGTTGACTGATCTTGTTTGGTCCACTGTCGGGCGCAAAAAACATTGTTTCGCAAAATGATTTGTGTGCCCGCACTTGGAACCGACTTTTCCAAATGCCGGACGTTGCCTTGGCCCATGACGATTGCCAAATCTCTGGCATAAAATGACGGACCTGGTCAGCTGCTTAAAATGGCCGCCTGCACTGAGATGCTTTTTATTGAACTGCGTCACAGACGGTGCTGGCGTCTCCGGCTATATTGGCATCAAAATGTTTCAAGCTGAGCATACTGATCTTCTCTGCAGCCAGCTCAATCGCAAGGCAGACCTTGACAGCATTTTCTAATTTCAGGGCTTCCTCACGTAACAATCTCTTCCAGAATCTATCATTCCATATCCCAAACACAATTTGGTGGCGGATCATCGATGGCTTTAGATTACTGAAATTGCAGGACTGGGCCCTCAGCCTCAAATCGGTTACAAAGCTATCAAAAGATTCACCAGGATTCTGGGTACACGTACAAAATATGTATCTTTCAAATGTTTTGTTTTCCTCCGAAGAGCAATTCCTCGTCGTAGCTCTGGCTTTCCTCTTCTCTATCAAAACCAAAGGTATTTCTATTGCTTGAGGACCTGCAGCAACACAATGAGCCTCTCGTCAGGCTGTACCTGCAGGCCAAGGGCTGAAATGGAAAGTCTAAATTGCTGCTCGAAAATGTGCCAGTTTTCATCTACGTTACCCAAGATTTGAAGCTGGTGAGGTGCCTTTAAACCTTCCATCTCGATCTTTGCCATCGTTTGTTGCGTCGTGTTGCAGATCGCCGTAGTTCACCAGGTCGGCGGAGGAATCTCTTTTCGTTTTAGGCCTGTTTCGCTTCGACGTCTCTGTCGTTATCTTTAAACATTCTGCACACTTGGTACCATGTTATGTTCTGTGTGATGGCTATTGCAATGAGGTACACAGAACATCTAGCTGTTTAACTATAAAGATGATTTATGAACAATCAAATGGAAAGAGAAATAAGAGAAAACAATACAAACAAATCAATATTAAATGGATTCAGAGAACTATACGGGAACTACTCAAACTGTGACTATCCACTCAAACGTCCTACTACCAACTGGTGGGTATCTCAAGTAACGTGAAGGATGTCTGGGCCACCAGCTGGTTGGAGGTTGTATCATTAGCTATCTACAAAACTGTGCACAGGCATTTCACCACATTACTGCACCCCACTGTTAATGGTCAATGTATCCCAGTGTTAATATTCACTGTACCCCAGTGTTAATGTTCACTGTATCCCAGTGTTAATGTTCACTGTACCCCAGTGTTAATGCTCACTGTATCCCAGTGTTAATGTTCAATATACCCCAGTGCTAATGTTCACTGTATCCCAGTGTTAATGTTCACTGTATCCCAGTGTTAATGTTCACTGTATCCCAGTGTTAATGTTCACTGTACCCCAGTGTTAATGTTCACTGTACCCCAGTGTTAATGTTCACTGTATCCCAGTGTTAATGTTCACTGTATCCCAGTGTTAATGTTCACCGTACCCCAGTGTTAATGTTCACTGTATCCCAGTGTTAATGTTCACTGTATCCCAGTGTTAATGTTCACTGTATCCCAGTGTTAATGTTCACTGTATCCCAGTGTTAATGTTCACTGTACCCCAATGTTAATGTTCACTGTATCCCAGTGTTAATGTTCACTGTACCCCAGTGTTAATGTTCACTGTATCCCAGTGTTAATGTTCACTGTATCCCAGTGTTAATGTTCACCGTACCCCAGTGTTAATGTTCACTGTATCCCAGTGTTAATGTTCACTGTATCCCAGTGTTAATGTTCACTGTATCCCAGTGTTAATGTTCACTGTATCCCAGTGTTAATGTTCACTGTACCCCAATGTTAATGTTCACTGTATCCCAGTGTTAATGTTCACTGTACCCCAGTGTTAATGTTCACTGTATCCCAGTGTTAATGTTCACTGTATCCCAGTGTTAATGTTCACCGTACCCCAGTGTTAATGTTCACTGTATCCCAGTGTTAATGTTCACTGTATCCCAGTGTTAATGTTCACTGTATCCCAGTGTTAATGTTCACTGTATCCCAGTGTTAATGTTCACTGTACCCCAATGTTAATGTTCACTGTATCCCAGTGTTAATGTTCACTGTACCCCAGTGTTAATGTTCACTGTATCCCAGTGTTAATGTTCACTGTACCCCAGTGTTAATTTTCACTGTATCCCAGTGTTAATGTTCACTGTATCCCAGTGTTAATGTTCACTGTATCCCAGTGTTAATGTTCACTGTATCCCAGTGTTAATGTTCACTGTATCCCAGTGTTAATGTTCACTGTACCCCAGTGTTAATGTTCACTGTATCCCAGTGTTAATGTTCACTGTACCCCAGTGTTAATGTTCACTGTATCCCAGTGTTAATGTTCACTGTACCCCAGTGTTAATGTTCACTGTACCCCAGTGTTAATGTTCACTGTATCCCAGTGTTAATGTTCACTGTATCCCAGTGTTAATGTTCACTGTATCCCAGTGTTAATGTTCACTGTATCCCAGTGTTAATGTTCACTGTACCCCAGTGTTAATGTTCACTGTACCCCAGTGTTAATGTTCACTGTATCCCAGTGTTAATGTTCACTGTATCCCAGTGTTAATGTTCACTGTATCCCAGTGTTAATGTTCACTGTATCCCAGTGCTCATGTTCACTGTACCCCAGTGTTAATTTTCTTTTGTGAGGGCCACAAAGAATCCAGCACGAGTTGAAGGATAGAAAGAAATAACATTTATTTACAATAAGATATATACGGCACAGCAACAGCAGCAACTCCCTTGCTGCTCCCTCTCCTCTAGCTGGTTCCAAACTGGCCAGCTTTATTTATGCAGGGAGTCTGCTAATGATTTCTCCGCCCCCCTCATTGGGGAAGCTCATACTCCCAAAGGATTGTGGGATTGCCATTAGTCCCCAGCCAATGGTAAGCAGGCAGGTTATAACATCCCTCCCCCCGCAAAGCCCAAGGAATCCACCGAAGACCCTGGCGGAGGAGGGTGTCGGACTCGTTTTGCCGCAGGCCGGACACCATTTGCACCAGGCGCTGGATCGGGCGGCGTGTAACGAGATGGAGACCAGCGCTTCCGTGATGAACGGCGTAACGGTTGTACATCCACGGCCCGTGGGCCCGAGGATTCTCCCTCTGAGGCGTCATGTCTCTCCATCTCAGTCGGAGTCTGCTGCCTCCGTCATCTCGGCGTCTCTACCTCCACGCGGTTCTGTCACGGCCTGCGCAGGCTTTGAGTGCGGCACCAGAGGAAGATTGTGAGGAATACTTTCCATTGTGTCTAGTCTCTGCGGCTGTAGGAATGAGTTCCGGAGTGGACCGAACATGGTCCACATGTTTGTGCTGGAGACGACTCTGGGCTGGCACCTGGTCAGAGTCAGGGCCCGTTTGGCGAAAGATTACGCCCGGGACCCACTGGGCACCACCAGCAAAATTCCGAACGAACACTGGGTCACCGGGCGTAAACTGCCGAATCGGCTGATGCCGAATAAAACCATGTCCCTGCCGTTCTTGTGTGCGGCGTACTTTTGCGCCAATGTCCGGGAAAACCATGCTAAGGTGGGTGCGAAGTCTCCGGCCCATTAGGAGTTCTGCGGGAGCTACCCCAGTCACCGCATGGGGGGTGGTCCTGTATGAAAACAAAAACCGAGCCAGTCTCGTGTCCATCGACCCGGAAGACTGCTTCTTTAGGCCTCGTTTGAATGTCTGCAATGCGCGCTCCGCCAACCCATTTGAAGCCGGGTGGTGAGTGGCAGTGCGGATATGGCGTATGCCATTCATCTTCATGAACCTCGCAAACTCCTCACTTGTCAACGGAGTGCCGTTGTCCGTGACCAGCACCTCGGGGAGGCCATGCGTACTGAAAGACAAACGCATCTTCTCGATTGTTACGCAGGATGTTGTGCACCTTATGCACCTCTAGCCATTTAGACTGGGCATTGATTAATAGAAGGAACATGGATCCTTGAAAAGGGCCGGCAAAATCCGCATGGAAGTGCGCCCAAGGCCGCCCTGGCCATTCCCAGTGATGGAGGGGCGCGGCCGGCGGAAGCTTCTGATGCTCCTGGCAAATGGAGCAGTTTTGGGCCACCTTCTCAATGTCGGTGTCGAGGCCTGGCCACCAGACATAACTCCGGGCCAACATTTTCATTTTGGTCACAGCTGGATGCCCGTTGTGCAAGTCTCTCAGTATCAGCTCCTGTCCTTTTTCCGGGACAATCACACGCGTCCCCCACAAAAGGATGCCGTCTTCCGCGCTGAATTCGGACAGCTTGGAGGAAAATGCCCGCAACTTGCCTGGGAGCTGTCTAGGCTGCCCACCATACAGGACTATGTGCCGAACCTTTGACAGAACTGGCTCCGTCTGGGTCCACTCACGGATCTGTGATGCCGTGACAGGAAAGGTGTCCATAAAATTTAGGGTTGCAACCCCCTCACCGGTCGTGGGGGTCGACATGGGGCCGGTCAATAAAGGCAATCGGCTCAGTGTATCGGCATTCCCTATCTGGGTTCCTGGTTTGTGCTCCAGAGAATACTCGTATGCAGCGAGCAACAAAGCCCAGCGCTGGATCCGTGCGGAAGCAATGGGTAGTATTGGCTTATCCTCTCGGAAAAGTCCCAGCAGAAGCTTATGATCAGTCACGATAGTGAAGTGGCGGCCATATACGTACTGGTGGAAGCGTTTCACAGCAAAGACCACTGCCAGGCCCTCCTTCTCGATCTGCACGTACTTTTTCTCCGCTGCAGTCAATGTGCGGGAGGCGAAAGCTCTCGGCCGCTCGGCCCCGTTCTCTATCTTATGGGACAGGACGGCCCCAATACCATACGGGGATGCATCACATGTGACGAGCAAAGTCTTTCCAGGATCATAGTGGATTAGTAACCCAGACAATTACAATTGTTGTTTTACCTGCCGGAAAGTGGTTTCTTGCGGCTGACCCCAAACCCAGGTGTGATTCTTCTTTAGCAGAAGGTGCAACGGGGCCAGCGTGGTTGCCAGATTGGGCAGGAACTTCCCGTAATAGTTTACGAGGCCGAGAAAAGAATGAAGATGCGAAGTGTCAGTCGGGGCGGGTGCCTGTTGAATCGCGCGCACCTTCTCTACGACGGGGTGCAAACCTTCGCGGTCCACCCGATAACCCAGGTAGACTACTTCCTTCACCTGAAAGACGCACTTTGTGCGACGTAAACGGACTCCAGCCTCCGAAAAGTGCCGAAGGACAGCCTCCAAATTTTCCAAATGTTCCTGCTCCGACGTCCCTGTAATCAAAACGTTGTCTAAGTAGACAGCGACACGCGGTAAACCTCTCAAAATGCCCTCCATAACGGGTTGAAAAATAGCGCTGGCAGAGGATACTCCAAAGGGCAACCGTGTATATT
>NC_052166.1:2406191-2412191 GCF_902713615.1 Scyliorhinus canicula
AAATACATGAGTCACAACTGATAATCTTCAATTGTTGATGGTGAATAATCCTTGGTGTCACTCTTTGTTCCTCCTCCCCTTTGAAATTTGCCATTCTTGTATCCGAGCTGATGAGTGCAAGATGAAAAGCTTCGACAAGATGTTTCTCCTCTTCCCGATTCATTAGGCCAAGTGACCATTTGAATTACCCGTCCGTTCCCCCGGGATACGGCTGATCATCAAATTGAGGATGTCCTTGTTCAGTGAATGAACTTGGTTGCCGTATTTGTCGATCAAATTCCGGGACACATCACGGAGAGCGTTCAGCGCCTCGATATGGAACTCAATGTCATCGTTGTTGGAGAAAGCGAAGGTCATATCATCAGTGGCGATGGTGACGGACGCCAATTGCTGAGCAGAGGTGCTGAAAATCATCACCCGTACTCTCTTCTTAGCTGCAGGAGAACGAGAATCAGAATCAGATCCCGCAGACGGGAACTCAGTCACTGGAGACAGCAATGCAGTGGGGGGGGGGGGCAAAAATTATTCGGTTCTGCCGCCACCCATGACTTTGGTGAATGGGGGCACTCACAAAATGTGGCAAGGTTAGATACAGAGTAAAGCTCCCTCTACACTGTCCCCATCAAACACTCCCAGGACAGGTACAGCACGGGGTTAGATACAGAGTAAAGCTCCCTCTACACTGTCCCCATCAAACACTCCCAGGACAGGTACAGTACGGGGTTAGATACAGAGTAAACCTCCCTCTACACTGTCCCCATCAAACACTCCCAGGACAGGTACAGCACGGGGTTAGATACAGAGTAAAGCTCCCGCTACACTGTCCCCATCAAACAGTCCCAGGACAGGTACAGCACGGGGTTAGATATAGAGTAAAGCTCCCTCTACACTGTCTCCATCAAACACTCCCAGGACAGGTACAGCACGGGGTTAGATACAGAGTAAAGCTCCCTCTACACTGTCCCCATCAAACACTCCCAGGACAGGTACAGCACGGGGTTAGATACAGAGTAAAGCTCCCTCTACACTGTCCCCATCAAACACTCCCAGGACAGGTACAGCACGGGGATAGATACAGAGTAAAGCTCCCTCTACACTGTCCCCATCAAACACTCCCAGGACAGGTACAGCACGGGGTTAGATACAGAGTAAAGCTGCCTCCACACTGTCCCAATCAAACACTCCCAGGACAGGGACAGCACGGGGTTAGATACAGAGTAAAGCTCCCTCTACACTTTGCCCATCTGTTATGATGTGGAGATGCCGGCGTTGGACTGGGGTGAGCACAGTAAGAAGTCTGACAACATCAGGTTAAAGTCCAACAGGTTTGTTTCAAACACGAGCTTTCGGAGCGCAGCTCCTTCCTCAGGTGAATGGAGAGGTATGTTCCAGAAACATTTATATAGACAAAGTCAGAGATGCCGGACAATGCTTGGAATGCAGGCATTTGCAGGTAATCAAATCATTACAGATCCAGGGAGAGGGATAATCACAGGTTAAAGAGATGTGAATTGTCTCAAGCCAGGACAGTTGGTTTAGAACAACAAAGTGTATCATGGAGTTCACCTGACCCACAACTTTTACTAGATTGTGGTATGGGGAGCACACGGCCCACTCTACAGGTGTGGGACAGCAGAAATAGAAAATTATTTTAAAAAACAAAACAATGTTTATTCTATGAACTCAAGTTAACCTTTTTAAAACATACAGTGAACATCTTGGCAACCATCAATTCAAATACACCCCCCAAAGAATACAACACTAAGTAATCCTGAAGCTGTCCTTTTAATGTCCATGAGACTTTTAAAAAACTTTAAACAGAAGCACATCAGGTTAAAGTCACCACTGTTATTAGTTTTAATCACGAAAGGATCGATTTACAGTCTTTAGATTACAGAGAGAGACTCTAATACACCTTCTGGCTGTGACTGCAGCTATCCAGCTCTGAAAACGAAACTAAAACACACCCTGCAGCAAACAGCCTAAAACAAAAGTAAAAAGCTGACAGACAGCCCAGCTCCACCCACTCTCTGACATCACTGCAGTAGTAAACACCCATTTCTTAAAAGTACTCTCACATGACACATCAAACACTCCCAGGACAGGTACAGCACGGGGTTAGATACAGAGTAAAGCTCCCTCTACACTGTCCCCATCAAACACTCCCAGGACAGGTACAGCACGGGGTTAGATACAGAGTAAAGCTCCCTCTACACTGTCCCCATCAAACACTCCCAGGACAGGGACAGCACGGGGTTAGATACAGAGTAAAGCTCTGTTTACACTTTGGCCTACTAAAGGCTTTTAACTGAGTGATCCATGGACTTCATCCAGGACAACGGAGCCCCGCTTGATTGCTCCCCCTTCCACAAACATTCACTCCCTCCACCACCGACGCACAATGGCAGCCGTGTGTACCATCTACAAGATGCACTGCAGCAACTCACCAAGGTTTCTTAGGCAACACTTTCCAAACCCCTGATCGCTACCATTTAGAAGGACAAGAGGAGCAGATTAATGGAAACCCCACCACCTGGAGGTTCCCCTCTGACGTCAACATATATCGGCCGTTCCTTCACTGTCGATGGATTGAATTGATGGAACTCCCTCCATAACTGCGCATTGACGGCGCCTAAATGTGGGACCTGAACCAGCGACGCTCCCTTTCCCTGTGAATGAATTTCAGAGCAAGTCTGACCTCCCTAACCCAAACCCTGCTCTTCTTCAAAGCCAGGCTGTAGTTCCCATCAGTGACCATGGCCGAAGCCTGGCACTGGTGGGGCTATAGTTCCACCAGCCAATCGGATACGGTGGAGCCACCACGTCTTTCCCTCTCCCCCCAGACGGGGGCGGTAGTCTCCACCCCAGGCAGTGAGAGCTTCATGGTTGGCAGAACGGAGTGGGGGGGTTGCTGCCACGACTCTTCGGGAGATGGGATGGGAACCGTTCGATGGATCCTGTCCAAGGTTTCAAATCCCAGCACGGCAGCTGGGGAAAATGTAAAATTAGTTAATTAATTAATTAATCTCGAATTAAAAATCTGATATCAATAATAATAATCATGAGATGGGCGGATTCTCTGTAACACAAAGGCCCATTTGGTTCACTAATGTCCCCCTTGGGGAAGGAAATCTACCGCCCTGACCCGCTCGGGCCTACATGTGACTCCAGACCCCCACCCACAGCAACGTTGTTGACTTCTAACTGCCCCTCAGAAATGGCCCCAGCGGGACACTCAGTTCAAGGGGCTTTTAGGGATGGGCAGCAAATGGCCCCACCCAGCGATGCCCCCATCCCGGGAAGGGATAAAAAGCAAACACACAAGCATTAATGTGGGAGGTGGCAATGCCCATCTGATCAAGGGCGATGGTAGCCGTGGAAACAGAGTTCATGTTTCAGCTCGAGGACGGCTCATTGGAGCTGGAGAAAACTGGTATCACTGGTATCATGGAGTAAATGGTGATGGGGAGGAGAGGAGGCAGAAAAGTGAAGATCTCGGATCGGGCGGAGGGGCGGGAGAGATCAAATAGTAAAAGGTTTATTCAAATTTAATTCATGGGACGTGGGAGTCGCCGGCTCAGCCCAGTGTTTATCGCCCATCTCTTTTTCATAAATATTTTTATTGAAGCTTGCATTTTTACACTGCAGAAGAGATGGATGAAACGGATATTATTTACAATTTACACATTGTTCCTTTTTGGCCAATTTGTTTTCCCAATTCATTTTTTCCAATTATGGAGCAATTTTAACGTGGCCAATCCACCTCCCCTTGCACATCTTTGGGTTGTGGGGGTGCAACCCACGCAGACACGGGGAGAATGTGCAAACTCCACACGGACAGTGACCGAGAGCCGGGATCAAACCTAGGAAAGAAGACCATAGCGAAAATCCCCAACATAGATACGCACCGATTGATCATGGGGGGGGGGGGGGTCTTTAACTGTGTACAGGACCTACGGATAGGTCGAACCCCAAAGCGGGAAAGACCTCAAAATTGGTGAAGGAACTTAGCCTATTCGTAGAGCAGATGGGGATGGTGGATCCATAGTGATTCACCCACCCAGAGGAGATGGAGTTCTCCTTCTTCTCCCACGTACTCAACATCTATTCATGGATCAACTTCTTTGTAGTGGGAAAATCGGTGCTTCCAGGGTTGGTAAGGACGGAATACTCAGCGGTCGTAATCTCCGACCACACTCCACAGTGTATGGGTATGAGGCTGAAGACAGCCCTCCTGGCTGATCAGGCTTTCTGCGAGAGAATATCACAGGACATCGACGAGTGTATTACTGATGACCGGAATGGGGAGGTCTCACCCTGCACGTTCTGGGAGGTGCTGAATGCAGTGATCAGCGGTGACATTGTAGCCTACAAAGCACGAAGAGATAGGGAAGAGAGGGCGGCTAGGCAACAGCTAGTCAACTCCATACTGGAAGTAGGTGGACGATACTCCGAGGCTCCGAAGGTAGAGCTCCTGCCGGAGAGGAAAAAGCTACGAATGGGCTTTGACCTGCTCTCCATGGGGGAAGGAGTATACCAACTCCGCCAGACACAGGGGACCCTGCACAAGAACGGAGACAAGGCCAGCCGCCAGCTGGCTCACCAGTTGAGGAAGGAGGCAGGCACGAGGGAAATTGCCCAGATTAGGGACAGCAAAGGCAAATTCGTAGCAGAGCCAGATAAGGTCAACAAGGCATTTGAGACCTTCTACCAGGGGCTGTACACCTCGGATCCCCCAGCAGGGAACTCGGGGATGCAGCAGTTTCTTGATGGACTAGACATGCCAGTCTTTGGGAGGACAGGAAACAAGGGGCGAAATTCTCTGCAGACCGTCGTAACGCCGATTTCCGGCGAGCAAATTGGTGTAGATGACTCCGGCGTGGGGGCCTTCTTTTAGGCGGCTATTCTCAGTTCCCGGAGGGGCCAGCAGCGGACTGACGCGATACGCGTCAGTTTCACCAGCTGCGGAAGTGGTGAGACCCGGCGTTTTTGGGGGGGGGGGAGGAGGAGGAGAGAGACAGCCCGGCGTTTGGGGGGGGGAGGAGGAGGAGAGAGACAAACCGGCATTTGGGGGGGGGAGGAGGAGCAGAGAGACAGACTGGCATTTAGGGGGGGGGAGGAGAGAGACAGACCCGGCATTTGGGGGGGGGGAGAGAGAGAGAGACAGACCGGCATTTAGGGGGGGGGGAGGAGAGAGACAGACCGGCATTTAGGGGGGGGGGGAGGAGAGAGACAGACCCGGCATTTGGGGGGGGGGGAGAGAGAGAGAGACAGGACCGGCATTTGGGGGGGGGAGGAGGAGAGAGACAGACCCGGCATTTGGGGGGGGGGGGGAAGAGAGAGAGACAGACCGGCATTGGGGGGGGGAGGAGGAGGAGAGAGACAGACCGGCATTTGGGGGGGGGGGGGGGGGGGGAGGGAGAGAGGACAGACCCGGCATTTGGGGGGTTTGCGTCGTTGAGTTGAGAGGAGAGGGGGGAGGGGGGTTTGCGGCGTTGAGTTGAGAGGAGAGGGGGGAGGGGGGTTTGCGGCGTTGAGTTGAGAGGGGGGGAGAGAGAGAGACAGACCCGGCATTTGGGGGGGGGGGGGGAGAGAGACAGACCCGGCATTTGGGGGGGGGGGGGGGGGAAGAGGAGAGAGACAGACCCGGCATTTGGGGGGGGGGGGAGAGAGAGACAGACCCGGCATTTGGGGGGGGGGGGGGGGGAGAGAGAGACAGACCCGGCATTTGTGGGGGGGGGGGGGGAGGAGGAGAGAGACAGACCAGCATTTGAGGGGGGGGGGGGGAGGAGAGAGACAGACCCGGCATTTGGGGGGTTTGCGTCGTTGAGTTGAGAGGGAAGGGGGGGAGGGGGGTTTGCGGCGTTGAGTTGAGAGGAGAGGGGGGAGGGGGGTTTGCGGCGTTGAGTTGAGAGGGGGGGGAGAGAGAGAGACAGACCCGGCATTTGGGGGGGGGGAGAGAGAGAGACAGACCCGGCATTTGGGGGGGGGGGGAAGAAG
>NC_052166.1:2412291-2437291 GCF_902713615.1 Scyliorhinus canicula
CCCAATGCCACAACCCCCCTCCCGATGCCGCAACCCCCCCCCCCCCGACACTGAACGGCGTCAACCATCATCAATGGTTGACGCCGTTTTAAAGCTACTGTGATTTTTGCCGACGTGACCCGTGGCCACGTCGGCGGGACTTCGGCCCATCCGGGCCGGAGATTTGTGGAAACAAAAATATTATGAAATCCCGCCGGCGCCAGCTGTTTTCAGAGGCTGCCGGCGGGATTTGCACAGCGCCGGTTTTTGGCTGGTCAGAGAATTTAAAAGCCTGCGGGAGCGGGATTAACGCCGCTGCCGGCCGATTCTCCGACCCTGCGTGGGGTCGGAGAATTTCGCCCCTGGTCTGGAAGAGAACTGGGAAAGATCATGGCGAGAATTAATGACCTGGAGAACGGAACTGAAGGCACTGTTCCTAAGTTTGCAGATGATACAAAGATCTATCGAGAGGTAGTATTGAGGAAGCAAGGGGGGCTGCAGAAGGATTTGGACAGGCTAGGAGAGTGGGCAATGAAATGGCAGATGAAATACAATGGGGAAAAGTGTGAGGTTAAGCACTTTAGAAAGAAGAATTTATTTTCTAAATGGGGAAATGCTTAGGAAATCAGAAGCACAAAGGGACTTGGGAGTCCTTGTTCACGATTCTCTTAAGGTTAACGTGCAGGTTCAGTGGGAAGTTAGGAAGGCAAATGCAATGTTAGCATTCATGTCGAGAGGGCTAGAATACAAGAGCAGGGATGTACTTCTGAGGCTGTATAAGGCTCTGGTCAGACTCCATTTGGAGTATTGTGAGCAGTTTTGGGCCCCGTATCTAAGGAAGGATGTGCTGGGCCTTGGAAAGGGTCCAGAGGAGGTTCACAAGAATGATCCCTGGAATGAAGAGCTTGTCATATGAGGAGCGGTTGAGGACTCTGGGTCTGTACTCGTTGAAGGATGAGGGGGGATCGTATTGAAACTTGCAGGATACTGCGAGGCCTGGATAGAGTGGACGTGGAGAGGATGTTTCCACTTGTAGGAAAAACTAGAACCAGAGGGCACCATCTCAGACTGAAGGGACGATCCTTTAAAACAGAGACGAGGAGGGATTTCTTCAGCCAGAGGGTGGGTGAATCTGTGGAACTCTTTGCCACAGAAGGCTGTGGAGGTCAAATCAGTGAGTGTCAAATCATTTGTGCCTTTACACAATGTCTAATGTCTAGAAGACCATTACTGGCTCTTAATGTCTAGACATTAAAGAGCTAGATAGGTTCTTGATTAATAAGATTAAGGGTTATGGGGAGAAGGTAGGAGAACGGGGATGAGAAAAATATCAGCCATGATTGAATGGCGGAGCAGACTCGAGGGGCCGAGTGGCCTAATTCTACTTATGGTCTAATTAGCTCCATGCAAGCGGGGAAGATCCCGAGACAGATGGTTTCCCGGCTGATTCTACAAAAGATTCGCGACAGCACTGGCTCTGCACCTGCGGGAGATGTCTACAGGCTTGCTGGTGAGGGGCGCACTGCCGTCTACGCTGGCACAAGCCTCAATCTCGCTGATGCTAAAAAAGTCAACGACCCAACAGAATGCGGTTCCTACAGACCCATCTCACTGCTAAACATAGATGCAATGATACTGGCCAAAATCCCGGCCAAGAGACTGGAGGATTGCGTTCCAGAGGTGATCGCAGAAGACCAGGCCGGCTATGTCAAGGACAGCTAACATCGAACATCAGGCACCCGCTGAACGTGATCATGACCCCATCCGGGGAGAGAACACCTGAGGTGATCGTAGCCCTGGACGCTGTAAAGGCCTTTGACAGGCTCGAATGGAAGGAGACAGAGGAGACAGAGGAGACAGAGAGCACAGAGTCTCGCTCTACGTGGATGACCTGCTCCTCTACATCTCGGACCCACAAAGCAGCATGGAAGGAATAACGGTGCTCTTGAAAGAGTTTGGAGCCTTCTCGGGCTACAAGCTCAACCTGAGCAAAAGCGAGACCTTCCCGGGGAACCCGCAAGGGGGAGGGGCAGAGCTGGAGGGGCTGCCGATTAAACAGGCCGACATAAATTCCGCTACCTGGGGATCCAAATCGCTCACGGCTGGCCAGGGATCGACAAATGGAACCTGACCAGCCTGACAGAGGAAGTTAAATAGGACCTGCAGAGATGGAACACACTCCCACGCTCCCTGGCGGGGGAGGGCACAGACAATCAAGATGAACGTGCTCACCCAGGTTACTCTTCCTGTTTCGATCCATCCCGATCTACGTCCCCAAGGCCTTCTTCAACTCGCTGGACAAACTGATTATGTGTTGTGTGGGGCGGTAAGAATTCAAGGATCACAAAGAGAATACTGCAGAGAACCGTCAGGAGGCCTAGCTCTTCCAAACCTGCAACATTACCACTGGGCAGTGACTGTGGAGAGAGTAAAGGGTGGTAGTGGGCCGCACAATAGCGCAATGGTTAGCACTGTTGCTTCACAGCTCCAGGGGTCCAGGTTAGTTTCCGGGCTTGGGTTACTGCCTGTGCGGAGTCTTCACGTTCGCCCCGTGTCTGCGTGTCTTTCCTCCGGGATCCCCGGTTTCCTCCCATAAGTCCTGAAAGACGTGCTGTTAGGTGAATTGGACATTCTGAATTCTCCCTCAGTGTACCCGAACAGGCACCGGAATGTGCCAACTAGGGGTTTTTCACAGTAACTTCATTGTAGTGTTAATGTCAGCCTACTTGTTGTCCTTCAGTTGTCTGATTTTCCACTGGCTTATCAACCACAGTAGGCATCACTCCCACCTGCGATCCAGCTATATCATTACCCAAGATAAACTGTATTCCTGGGCAAGATAGTTTATCTATTACTCCTACTACCACTTCACCACTCTTCACTGGACTTTCCAACCTTACCTTATATAATGGAACGCTACTCCTCTCACCCTGAATTCCACATATCACAACCTTTTCTAGCAACATTCTTCCCAAACTACATAATTCCTCATCTCTTACCATTAAAGATTGACTAGGCCCTGTATCTCTTACAGAGCCAGAAACTGAGTGGGTGCTTGTGGAGGGGGGGGCTCCTGCCGAGGGACCTCCCACCAGGCCCTCGCCGCAGCGGCACTCCCATCCCCACCTAATAAATATTCAACAAGCCCAGTGGTGGTAGCAACACTCCGGTCGGGGAATCAACTGCGACAACATTTTGGGTCAACCGAAATATCCAATAAATCCATCTGCTACAACCACAGGTTCACGTCAGTGACAATGGATGCCATCGTTAAAATGTGGAGACAGGACAAATGTTAGGGACTTTTACACCAACAGTAGGTTAACAACAGTCGAAGAACTGACAGAAAGATTCCAGCTGATGGGTGTCATGTGAGAGTACCTTTAAGAAATGGATGTTAAGCAATGTACCTTTCAGAAATGAAGCAGCTCATATTACTGAAGTGAGGTCAGAGGGTGGGGGGAGCTGAGCTCACTTCTGCTTTTAGTATCAATTTGAGAGAGAGCAGCTGAAAAGTGCCTGGCTGGTTTCCTGGGATCTGTTTGAAAGGAGAAAGCCGGGTTTGAGGAAAAGAGCTTGGGTGTGTCTGTGCTTGCAGTGAGCTGCATCTGCTGTGATCTCTGCCATGAAAGACTATCTCTGAATCATTTGGGCATTTTAAACTCATAATAGTAATGTCTTTAACCTGATGTGTTTCTGTTGTTAAAGGTGAAGTGTTTTAGAGGTTTGAAGGAACATTTTGAGGGATTATTTAGTGTTGTATTATTTTTGGGGTTATCTTTGAAGTCAGGGGTGTTAAGGGATCCAATGTTTATTCAAATGGTTAAGTTGAATTCATGGAATAAACATTGTTTTGTGTTTAAAAACCCACGTGACCATAATTGTAATACCACACCTGGAGACCAAGCCGTGTACTTCAAAAGCAACAATCCATTAAAGGGAGAGGTTGTTTGAACTCCATGATACATTTTGGGGTTATGAAAATGCCCCTCCCATAACATGGGGGACAACAAACTCAGGTACCAAAAAAGCAAAAACCTCCTACGATGGGAAACAAGACTGTACCCATGACCACCACGTCAATCACTGCTCGGGGACCTATTGGATCAGATATCGTAGGGAAAAGGAACTGTGGTGACATGTACGGGCAACTGCTAAGGGATGTTATATTACTGGGAGTAATGTATATTACTCATTTGCTTATACCAAGATGCTCTTAAACTTGATGTTGATAAACACTCAGATATCCAATGAAAGGAAATAATGTATTGAGTATCGAAACAATTAACTTTGTGACTTTGGGGGCAGCATGGTGGCACAGTGGTTAGCATTGCTGCCTACGGCGCTGAGGACCCGGGTTCGAATCCCGGCCCTGGGTCACTGTCCGTGTGGAGTTTGCACATTCTCCACGTGTCTGCGTGGGTTTCACCCCCACAACCCAAAAATGTGCAGGATAGGTAGATTGGCCACGCTAAATTGCCCCTTAATTGGAAAGAATTATTGGGTACTCTAAATTTATTTTTAAAAACTTGTGACTTTGATTCTTTAATACTTTTACCAGCTATTAAAATAAACAAGTTACAATAAGAATAACAATAAGAATAAACCATGATTAACTACACTTGCACTCTGAGCTAACTCAGTACACCTCTGGTCTCCAGTCACAATACACACGAAGAAGCGGGAAAGCAGATTGAGTCTGTTTTTATACCCCTTATTAGTGCTGCCCTCTAGTGATCATTTAACTGTATTGACTATACATTAACAGCTTATGTATATATAGATATTCAGATCACTACAAGGGGGGCCAACACCCAACTGGACAAGACAAGGGAGAAGGTGGAGGGAGACTCGGCGTTTGAAATAAGGTGGGGAACTCTGGAGCGAAGTACTGCACAGGGTCAACTCCACCTCCGCATGCACAAGGCTGAGTCTAATGCAGTTAAAAGTGGTACATAGGGCGGAATTCTCCGCTCCCCATGCCGGGTGGGAGAATCGCGTGTTTCTCGACCGGCTATTCTCCGGCCCGGATGGGTCGAGCAGCCTGCCATTCCCGACCGGTACATGATGGCGGCAACCACACCTGGTCACTGCCGTCGTGAACATGGGCGCCAAATGCTGGTTTGAAGCTTGTGGGGAGCGGAGAGGGGAGTGAGCACCATGGCCGTGCTCGGGAGGGGACTGGCCCGCGATCGGTGCCCACCAATCGTCGAGTCAGCGTCTCAAAGCGACGCACTCTTTCCCCTCCGCCGCCCCGCAAGATCAAGCCGCCACGTCTTGCGGGGCAGCGGAGGGGAAGACGGCAACCACGCATGTGCAGGTTGGAGCCATCAGCCATCGTGACGTCAGCCGCGCATGCGCGGGTTGGAGCCAGCCAACCTGCGCATGCGCGGCTGATGTCACATAGGCGCCACCATCGCGTCATTCTCGGCGCGCCGCCTTGACGCAAGCGTCAGGGCCCGGCGGCCGAGGGTTACGGAGCGGTGCTCCTAGCCCCCCAGGTGGGGGTGAATTAGGGGCGAGGAGCAGCCGAGTTCACGACGGCCTTCCCGATTTTTCGCGGGAGCGGAGAATTCCGCCCATAGAGCCCGATTAACCGGAACCCAAATGAGCAGGTTCTTCCCGTTGCTGGAGGACAACTATGAGAGGTGCCAAGGAGGCCCGGCCAACCACGCCCACATGTTCTGATCTTGCCCTGGACTCGCTGGGTACTGGACAGCCTTCTTCGAGGCAATGTCCAAAGTGGTGGGGGTGAGGGTGGAGCCATGCCCGATAGTGGCGGTCTTCGGGGTATCAGACCAGCCAGATCTATTCCTGGGGAGGAGGGCGGACGCCCTTTGCCTTTGCCTCCCTGATCGCCCGCCGGAGAATCCTGGTCGGCTGGCGGTCAGCGCCCCCCCCCCCCCCCCCCCCGAGCTGCAGACTGGCTGTCCGACCTCTCGGAATCTCTCCCAAAGGAGAAAATCAAAATCATCATCCGAGAGTCGGAAGAGGACTTCCACAAAATGGGCGAGTCATTCGAAGCTCTGTTTATAGCCAAGAACTAGGAAGCCAAAGATCAGGGGGGGGGGGGGGGGGGGGGGTAGCCACGGCACATTGGGGATGATTGGGGAGGGAGGGGCGGGGGGGGGGGGGGGTCTGGGAAACATGGAACTCAACCAAACCCAACAAGAGGAACATGAGACATGGGGGGGGGGGGGGGTGGGGGGGGGGGGGGAGTGCAGCTACCTGAACCAAAGGGGGGGGGGGGGGGGGGAAACCAAGAGGGAACCTGTGGGTAATGAAATGCAGGGAACCACGATCGCCATGGCAATCACTTTAAGGAGGGAAAAAAAGGAAACTGCGCTGGATGTGAAAATAGCTGAAACCGATCTGTGTGTAAATAGTTTAAGATTTACTTTTCAGTTTTTGCTTTCCCTCTTTTTTCTCATCTCCTAATGTTTGTTCGTATCTAAATCTGTTCTGTACACCAACATCTCAATAAAAACATTTAAACAAAACCCATATGAACACCTTACCACATTCTATCGCGGAGACCAGCAGCCACAGTGACAGTAAAGTGCGCAAGGAGCCAACTTGTTTATCTTGCCCCAGGTTGCCCATTGTGTTCCAGCACGTTCAAAACCTCTCGCTCCTCTGAATGAGCTGCCTGTGCCTGTGTCTCTCTCTCTCCCTGTCTCTCTCACACTCTCTATGACTTTGTCTGTCTCTCACTCTCTCTCTCTCTCTATCACAGACTCATTCCTCCCTCCGGCGATGTATCAAGTGGGCAAAGCCAGGAAACGCCTTGGCGAATTTAAACGTGTGCAACAAGCGGACGCTGTCTCCTGTTTCTGATCCTGAGGCCCCAGGGCTCAGGCTGTGACTGTGTCAACACAACGACTTGGCAGGGGGTGAACGTGTGTCCTGTCCAGGGCCAGCCAACCTGTTCGGGCGAGCCTGGGCAAATTGTTCCCCCTCTCAAAGCAGCCTTTAATTTCTGACATAAAGGAGTGCGATTTGATCTGTAACCTGGAGGACCTCCCCCCCCCCCCCCCCCCCCCCCTCACCACTGCCCTGCCCTGGCACTGTCACCGACAGGGGGCACCGAGCACTCTATTTCCCCCCCTGAGTTCCTCTTCCTTCACTAACACTGGAGTGTGTCAAACTCAGTTTGTGCCAGGAAATCTGTGGCCAGGGGGCATTTTGACATTCGAAATGCAGTGGGTGAGATGTGTGTGTGTGTGGTGGGGGCATGAATGTGAGGAGATTACCTCGAGTAACACTTTCAACATGGCTTCCCCCCCCCCCTCTAGTTCCTGCACCCTGCCTCTGATACCCCTATCTGTGGGAACCCCAAGGAGACGTTACCCACCCTGTCCATGATGTTTGATAGTGAAGTAACCTCTGTTGCTGCCCCCGCCCATTTGTGCACAGCAAGACCCCAATAAAGTCAATAATCAGCATGCACCGTCCCTGTTTGCGTCTAACAGCCTCAAGCGGGGCTGAATGGCAGCCTCCTGTTCCTGTGTAACAGGCTGGAGAGGGGCTGAATGGGCTTCTCCTGTTCCTGTGTAATAGGCTTGAGAGGGGCTGAATGGGTCACCTCCTGTTCCTGTGTAACAGCCTCGAGAGGGGCTGAATGGGTCTCCTCCTGTTCCTGTGTAATAGGCTTGAGAGGGGCTGAATGGGTCTCCTCCTGTTCCTGTGTAATAGGCTTGAGGGGGGCTGAATGGGCCTCCTCCTGTTCCTGTGTAACAGGCTCGATGGGGCTGAATGGGCCTCCTCCTGTTCCTGTGTAACAGGCTCAAGGGGTTCTGAATGGGTTACCTCCTGTTTCTGTGTAACAGGCTCGATGGGGCTGAATGGGCCACCTCCTGTTCCTGTGTAACAGGCTCGAGAGGGGTTGAATGGGCCTCCTCCTTACCTGTGCAACAGGCTCAAGAGGTTCTGATTGGGTTACCTCCTCTTCCTGTGTAACTGGCTCGAGGATGGTTGAATGGGCCTCCTCCTGTTCCTGTGTAACAGGTTGGAGAGGGGCTCAATGGGCCTCCTCCTGTTCCTGTGTAACAGGCTGGAGAGGGGCTGAATGGGCCTCCTCCTCTTCCTGTGTAACTGGCTCGAGGATGGTTGAATGGGCCTCCTCCTGTTCCTGTGTAACAAGCTGGAGAGGGGCTCAATGGGCCTCCTGTTCCTGTGTAACAGGCTGGAGAGGGGCTGAATGGGCCTCCTCCTGTTCCTGTGTAACAGGCTGGAGAGGGGCTGAATGGGCCTCCTCCTGTTCCTGTGTAACAGGCTTGAGGGGGGCTGAATGGGCCTCCTCCTGTTCCTGTGTAACAGGCTTGAGGGGGGCTGAATGGGCCTCCTCCTGTTCCTGTGTAACAGGCTTGAGGGGGGCTGAATGGACTTCCTCCTATTCTTAACAGGTGAGAGAGAGAGGCTGAATGGGCCTCCTCCTTGCGAGATTACTGATTTATTGATTCATTGATTTATTAATAACTTTAGGTACTAATTGACTGCATTTCTAAAGAATGGAATTAACCAAAATGCCATAACTATGTAAAATCATTGTTTCAGATAATGAAGCAACTATTAAACTTTAGGGTCTTGTCTGTAGGAATTCAGATATTGTTTCAACAAGCGTTTCATATAATGAATAGACCACTGTATTTCAGTACATTTAGTAATAAGAATGTATCAAATAATTAGTTACAGCAAGGTTCATGGCCAGCAGTGGCGTGAGCAAACCTGTTCTCATGAGGCACCGCATGTAGACTCTGAAATATTCCTGACGGATACCAGTAAATCTTAAGTAACAACTAATGTTTTATTAATAAATTGTCCTCTAAGTAACAGACATGTATTTGGACAAATCAGGAGGTGTCAGCCGAGAATTCGAAACCGATGAGTCTCGCTCGGGAACTTACCGTTTCAGGAACCCCGGAAGCAGCTGGGAATCACGGGAGCAGATTCCGGACGGCGGATACTCGCAACCGGTAAGTGTTGAAATTGAGCCGCAGCTGAACCTTCACCAGAGATCAGACTTGCAAAAGCGAGCCTGCCCATCAATGGCTCTCTATAAATCAGCTGACTCGTGTCCTTAACCCTTTCATTCCTAGCCCATTCTGAGCTACGTATTGTCCGGTCAGAGCTTTTGTTTTTTCTTTCCTTCTCACACTTGCGAGACTTAAAATTTTATACCACTCTGTAGTAACCAGAAGATACATTAGATACTGGGGGCCTATTCGCGAAAGCAGCAGCAGGAATTCTTCATTGAGGGCCTAACTGGTGTTTAGTTTTTAATCTAACCAATGGAGGGCGAGAGATGTCAATTGGCGGGGTGGTGTGCTACTCCTGCACGATGTGGGACATCACGGACACTTCAGGTGTGCATTCAGTTGCCGAAGCTGACCGAATGCGTGGATCGGTTAGTGCAGCAGCCGGAAGCTCTGAGGAGAACACAATTACCTGAAATTGTTATCGATAATAGCTACAGGGATGTGGTCATACCCAAGGTACGGGAAGGTAGATGGGTGACCGCCAGATGGGGTAGGCAGACGGTGCAGGGGTCTGGCCGTTCTCCTATCTAACAAGCATGCCGTTTTGGATACTGATGAGGGGGAAGGTCCATCAGGGGTAACGGCAGCAGCAGTAGCCGGGTGAAGGCACCACGTCTAACCCTGCTGCACAGACGGGGGGGGGGGGGGGGGGGGTACAAGGCGTAGTAAAGCAATAGTGGTCGGGGATTCAATAGCCAGGGGCACAGATGGGCGCCTCTGTGGCCGTGAAAGGGACCCCAGGATGGTAGTTTGCCTCCCTGGTGCCAGGTCCTAGATGTCTCTGGGTGGGTACAAAGCATCTTAAAACGGGAAGGAAATCAGGCAGAGGTCAATATCCACATTAGCATGAATGACATAGGTGGAAAGAGTAGCAATTTCCTGCAACGGCAATTTAGGGAGTTAGGTAGAAGATTAAAAAGCAGGACCTCAAGGGTAGCGATCTCAGGATTACTCCCTGTGCCCCGTGCTAGCGAGGCTGGCAACAGGGATATAGTGCAACTCAACACGTGGCTCAAGAACTGGTGCAGGAGGGGGGGGGGCTTCAGTTTTTTTGATTACTGGGATGTCTTAAGGTGGGGCCTGTACAAGAAGGACAGGTTACACCTGAACTGGAGGGGCACCAATATCCTGGCTGGGAAGTTTGCTCGTTTTGTTTGGGTTTTTAAAATAATAATAATAATCTTTATTGTCACAAGTAGGCTTACATTAACACTGCAGTGAAGTTACTGTGAAAAGCCCCTCGTCGCCATATTCCGGCACCTGTTCGGGTACACGGTGGGGAATTCAGAATGTCCAAGATATCTAAGAGCACGTCTTTCAGGACTTGTGGGAGGAAACCGGAGCACCCGGAGGAAACCCACGCAGACACAGGGAGAACGTGCAGACTCCGCACAGACAGTGACCCAAGCCGGGAATCGAACCTGGCACCCTGGTGTTATGAAGCAACAGCGCTTTGAACTAATGTGGCAGGGTGTTGGGAATCACGACAGTAAGCCAGCAAGTGTAGAGACTGGGGATGAGCATGGTACCAGGTTCAGGCTGGCTAAGGGGAAGGACAGGCTGGGGGAGATCGAACTCAGTGGACCTGGAGGTCTGGAGTGTATCTGCTTCAACGCACGGAGTGTAACAGGTAAGACAGATGAACTTAAGAGCCTCGATTGATGCGTGGAACCTGTTTGCTGTAATTATAGAATTTACAGTACAGAAGGAGGCCATTCGGCCCATCGAATCTGCACCGGCTCTTGGAAAGAGCACCCAACCCATGGTCAACACCTCCACCCTATCCCCATAACCCAGTAACCCCACCCAACACTACGGGCAATTTTGGACACTAAGGGCAATTTAGCCTGGCCAATCCACCCAACCTGCACATCTTTGGACTGTGGGAGGAAACTGGAGCACCCGGAGGAAACCCACGCACACACGGGGACGATGTGCAGACTCCACACAGACAGTGACCCAAGCCGGAATCGAACCTGGGACCCTGGAGCTGTGAAGCAATTGTGCTATCCACAATGCTACCGTAATGAAGACTTGGTCAAAAAAGGTACAGGACTGGCTAAATATTGCAGGATTTAGGTGTTTTAGGCGAGGGGGGGGGGAAGGCAAAAGAGGTAAATAAATAAAAATCAACGGTGGGGGAGTTGCAATACTGGTTAGGGAACATAGTACAGCTGTACAGAGGGAGGACACCATGGAAGAATCAAGTAACGAGGCACTGTGGGTAGAGCTCAGAAACAGGAAGGGGCAGTCACTATGATGGGGGTTCACTACAGGCCTCCCAACAGAACAGATATGTAAGCACTGCCAAGTGAGGTGGTTAAGGCAGATTCGTTAGAGACCTTTAAGACTTATCTGGATAGGCACATGAACAGCCGGGGTACAGAAGGCTACAGGCGGTTGATCTAGATAGGACACGTGATCAGCGCAGGCTTGGAGAGCCGAAGGGCCTGTTCCTGTGCTGTATTGTTGTTTGCTATTTGTTCTTTGTAAATTAGGGATTAGACCATAGATAAGGATTCCCTTAAAAGTAAAACCTCGTGGTCAAGGGCTCGTTCCTGAGTTCCTGCCTCCCCGAATTCTTGAATTATCCTGTTCATTTATTTTTAAAAGTGATTTCTTTATGCTTTTATGATTATTGATTTCCTTTGCCATGTATTTGACCAACTCGTGTATTGTTTGATATTTTGTTTCTAAGTTTAGACGGAGTTCATAAGCAAGTGAATAATTAACAATAAAGTTGTACTTTGGACACCGGCAATCAACCGGACACTCGATTTCTATTAGAAGATAAAATAACAGATTGTACAATTTGGCAAGCCAGCCAGGAGGGCAAAGAAGAGGACTAAAAACCACACTGACGCATCGGGTAGCAAATCAGCAGAACCGCGGTGAGAGACCTTCAAATCTGTGACTGTTTATAGTCGGTAACTTCCTACATTCTCCTTATGAACAAGTCCGTGTTAGATGCTCCCTGATTTTAATGAGCCAACTCTGAAGGAGAAACGAGACTATAGCAAGTACCAACAACATAGAACATACAGCACAGAACAGGCCCTTCGGCCCTCGATGTTGTGCCGAGCAATGATCACCCTACTTAAACCCACGTAACCCGTATACCCGTAACCCAACAATCCCCCCATTAACCTTACACTACAGGCAATTTAGCATGGCCAATCCACCTAACCCACACATCTTTGTACTGTGGGAGGAAACCGGAGCACCCGGAGGAAACCCACGCACACACAGGGAGGACGTGCAGACTCCACACAGACAGTGACCCAGCCGGGAATCGAACCTGGGACCCTGGAGCTGTGAAGCATTGATGCTAACCACCATGCTACCGTGAGGCAACAATGATTGTGAAATAAAAGAACAGAAGGATCAATTAGGAGCAGTTTGTGAAGAGCTAAAGAGAGAACATCCCAAACTTGAAAGGCTAGAAAAGTTAGAGGAAGAAGTTGCAAAACTTAAACATGAAGTATTTGAGCTGAATTTAGAAAAAGTGAGCTACGATTAGGAAAAGGCGAATTGGGATCGGAAAATGTGAAGCTTAAAATGGAAGAATCAAGACTTCTGATTCAGAATAGAGGAATTGAAAAGTAGGATACTGGAGGAATCCTGGCCTGGGGGGAACGTTTATCCAATGGGGCTCAACACCTATGTGACTAAGGCAGGCATTTTCAAAGTGGGGGTCGCGACCTGCGGGTGGGTCCCGAAGGTCGGCCAGCGTGGGTCACGATAGTCAGCCAGCGTGGGTCCCGAAAGTCGGCCAGAGTGGGTCACGAAGGTCAGCCGGCGTGGGTCACGAAGATCGGCTGGCGTGGGTCACGAAGGTCGGCTGACGCTGGTCGCGAGTGTCGGCTGGCGTGGGTCACGAAGGTCGGCCGGCGTGCGTCCCGAAGGTCGGCCATCGTGGGTCCCGAAGGTCGGCCAGCGTGGGTCACGAAGGTCGGCCGGCGTGCGTCCCGAAGGTCGGCCATCGTGGGTCCCGAAGGTCGGCCATCGTGAGTCCCGAAGGTCGGCCAGTGTGGGTCCCGAAGGTCGGCCAGTGTGGGTCCCGAAGGTCGGCCAGCGTGGGTCCCGAAGGTCGGCCAGCGTGGGTCCCGAAGGTCGGCCAGCGTGGGTCCCGGAGGTCGGCCAGCGTGGGTCCCGAAGGTCGGCCAGCGTGGGTCCCGAAGGTCGGCCAGCGTGGGTCCCGAAGGTCGGCCAGCGTGGGTCCCGGAGGTCGGTCAGCGTGGGCCCCGAAGGTCGGCCAGTGTGGGTCCCGAAGGTCGGCCAGTGTGGGTACCGAAGGTCGGCCAGCGTGGGTACCGAAGGTCGGCCAGCGTGGGTCCCGAAGGTCGGCCAGTGTGGGTCCCGAAGGTCGGCCAGTGTGGGTCCCGAAGGTCGGCCAGTGTGGGTCCCGAAGGTCGGCCAGCGTGGGCCCCGAAGGTCGGCCAGCGTGGGCCCCGAAGGTCGGCCAGCGTGGGTCCCGAAGGTCGGCCAGTGTGCGTCCCAAAGGTCGGCCAGCGTGGGTCCCGAAAGTCGGCTAGTGTGGGTGCCGAAGGTCGGCCGGCGTGGGTCCCGAATATCGGCCAGTGTGGGTCCCGAAGGTCGGCCAGCGTGGGTCCCGAAGGTCGGCCAGTGTGGGTCCCGAAAGTCGGCTAGTGTGGGTGCCGAAGGTCGGCCAGCGTGGGTACCGAAGGTCGGCCAGTGTGGGTCCCGAAGGTCGACCAGCGTGGGTCCCGAAGGTCGCCCAGTGTGGGTCCCGAAGGTCGGCCAGCGTGGGTCCCGAAGGTCGGCCAGAGTGGGTCCCGAAGGTCGGCCAGCGTGGGCCCCGAAGGTCGGCCAGCGTGGGTCCCGAAGGTCGGCCAGCGTGGGTCCCGAAGGTCGGCCAGCGTGGGTCCCGAAGGTCGGCCAGCGTGGGTACCGAAGGTCGGCCAGCGTGGGTCCCGAAGGTCGGCCAGCGTGAGTCCCGAAGGTCGGCCAGAGTGGGTCCCGAAGGTCGGCCAGCGTGGGTCCCGAAGGTCGGCCAGCGTGGGTACCGAAGGTCGGCCAGTGTGGGTCCCGAAGGTCGGCCAGCGTGGGTCCCGAAGGTCGGCCAGCGTGGGTACCGAAGGTCGGCCAGTGTGGGTCCCGAAGGTCGACCAGCGTGGGTCCCGAAGGTCGGCCAGTGTGCGTCCCTAAGGTCGGCCGATTGGTAAAAGTGGGTCCCCGGAAAAAAAGTTTGAAAAACACTGGACTAAGGCCCGACCCTGAAACAGGTTTGATCCCAGCAGCCCCACCCTTACCTCGGCCTCTGTCAGTCCGTGAGGTAATACACGCCACTCCAAACATAAGACGTACCGTCCCAATGACGTTCGCCGTAACCGTAAGTCCTTCCGTGACAGCTTCGCTTAATTCCAAAGTAAAAATGATTCAACCAAAACATTTGAAAAATAAATCAGCGGAAAGGGCCCCGGAATCCGAGTGGATAACTGGGAATCCTCGCAATCCGGGAGCGGTTCTGGTGAATAGGATTTTTAAAAATATTTTACTGAGGCATTTGTATATATTTACACATCAAACACAACCATAAAACAAAACAAGCCAATGGGGTTGGAAATAACCAAATCACCTAAATATCTAACAGCCCACCATCCCGCAAAGAAGTTGATGAACAGCTGCCATCTCCGGTTGATGAACAGCTGCCATCTCCGGGAAACCCCTCCCCAGACCCTCGCACGACAAACTTTATTGTCTCTAACCAAAGAAACTCTGCTAGGTCACTCACCCAAACCCCCCCGGTATCAGGGACACCCGAGTCCCTCCATACCAACAATATCCACCTCCGGGCTACCATGGAAACAAAGGCCAAAACATCGGCCTCTCTCTCGCCCACTGGGCTCCCGGGTCTTTTGACACCCGAAGATCGCCACTTCTGGACTGGGGATCCCCTTCAGGACCTCCAACATAACGTCGGCAAACCCCTGCCAGAGTCCCCCAAACTTCGGACAGGCCCAGAACATGTGGACACGATTCGCGGGTGCCCCACGCACCGCCCTTCAAAACAGCTACTCATCCTGGCCACCATCATGTGTGCCCTGTGGACCACCTTAAACTAGGCTAAGCCTGGCACACGACGAGGGTGCATTCACCCTCCTCAGAGCCTCCTCCCAGTACCCAGCCCACCCAACTCTTCCTCCCAGTTACGCTTCACTATCTCTGTCAGGACTTTGTAAATTTCCGGCACCTTCCCTCCCTGACCCCTGCTGTTGACACCATCTTGTCCTGTAGCCCCTGGGGTGGCAAGTGAGGAAAGGACGGCACCTGCTTCCAGACCAAAATCTTCACCTGCAAATACCGGAACACATTCCCAACGGGTAATTCACAATTCCTCCTGCAACCCCGCCAACCCCGAGAAGCTGCCCCCAATAAATAGGTCCCCAATCTGCTCAATCCCCTCCCGTTACTATCCCGGAACCCCCCCCCCCGGGACAAACTGATGATTCCCACAGATCAGTGCCTAAACCGAGGCCACCTCCAGCCTCCTACTGTATTTCACAAGGCCTTACTGAACCATTTGAGGGGAATTGCCTGAATTGCCCTCCACCATTATCCAGTATGTAGATGACATCCTGTTCGCCATCATTAAGGAAGAGGATCATGAGAAAGATTTACGCTTTCTTCTGGACCTTCGCAGCCAGAGGGGACAGAAAGCCAACACAGCCAAGGCACAAAGTGCTCAACATGACGTTATCAACTTTGGTCCGAAGATTTCAAAGGCTAAAAGAGAACTTACCCAAAACAGAACAGAGGAGGTTCAGATGGTAAAGAGCCCAGCACTGTCCCAGGGCTGACATCTTGTGTGCAGTCCTGGTCGCCTCATTATAGGAAGGACGTGGATGCTTTGGAGAGGGTACAGAGGAGATTTACCAGGATGCTGCCTGGACTGGAGGGCATGTCTTATGAAGAAAGGTTGAGGGAGCTCGGGAATTTCTCACTGGAGCGAAGAAGGCAGAGGGGTGACTTGGTAGAAGTGTACAAGGTGATGAGGGGCATGGATGGATAGCCAGAGCCTTTTCCCCAGGGCAGTCACAAGGGGACATAATTTTGAGGTGATTGGAGTAAGGTATAGGGGAGATGTCAGAGGCAGGTTCTTTACACAGAGATTGGTGGGTGTGTGGAATGCACGGCCAGCAGAGGTGGTGGAGACAGAGTCATTAGGGACATTTAAGCGACTCTTAGACAGGCACATGAATAGGAATAAGTTGAAGGGATGTAGATTAGGTTGATCTTAGATTAGGATAAATGGTCAGCACAACATTGTGGGCCCAAGAGCCTGGACTGTGCTGTACTAGAACATAGAACAGTACAGCACAGAACAGGCCCTTCGGCCCTCAATGTTGTGCCGAGCAATGATCACCCTACTTAAACCCACGTAACCCGTATCCCAACAATCCCCCCATTAACCTTACACTACGGGCAATTTAGCATGGCCAATCCACCTAACCCGCACATCTTTGGACTGTGGGAGGAAACCGGAGCACCCGGAGGAAACCCACGCACACACGGGGAGGACGTGCAGACTCCGCACAGACAGTGACCCAGCCGGGAATCGAACCTGGGATCCTGGAGCTGTGAAGCATTGATGCTAACCACCATGCTACCGTGTTCCATGTTCTATGTTCTCAGGCAGAGGGGACAGAAAGCCAACATAGCCAAGGCACAAAGTGCGCAACATGATGTTATCTACTTTGGTCAGAGGATTTCAAAGGCGAAAAGAGAACTTACCCAAAACAGAACAGAGGAAGTTCAGATGGTGAAGAGCCCACCACTGCCCAAGGACTGACATATTTTCTGGGTTTGTGAAACTTTAACAGAAGTTGGATTGATTCATGCACACAATTAGCACAACCATTGAATGACATCTTAAAGGGAAACCGGAAATCAAAAGAGGAAATCACCCTCACAACAGAACAGAATAATAATCATAATCGCTTATTGTCACAAATAGGCTTCAATGAAGTTGCTGTGAAAAGCCCCTAGTCACCACATTCCGGCGCCTGTTCGGGGAGGCCGGTACGGGAGCAAAACCTCTGTGAATCTGAATCTCAGAACCTGCTCTCGGAATTCCCAACAGCGGGAAACCATTTTCCTTATTTGTTGATGAGAAAGAAGGATATGTGACAGCAATTCTAGCACAGGAACATGGGGATCAACAGTGGCCAATTGGGTACTCGTCAGGAAAATTGGCTCCATTCCAGAAAGGTTGGTGGGGTCGAGGATTCAAGAAGGTGGTAGCAGACCGTTCCGTCATCTGTCAGAAGGACAATTCAGGACCTAAGACATCCGTGTCTCAGTTACGAGTTCCTTTCGGCCGATTATATTGTCCCTTCAGCCATGTCAGGGACACACAGACGTCCTGATAATAGTGGACACGTTTTCCAGATGGGTAGAGGCTGTTCCAGCCATAAGAGCTACAGCCAGACACACAGCTAAGGTTCTATGCACAGACTATGGGCGCGATTGTCCCAGCCCCACGCCGGGCCGGAGAATCGCCGCAACCGCGCCACACCGCCAAGCCGCCCCGACGCCGGCACGCGATTCTCCGAGGTGCGGAGAATTGCCGCCATTTACGCTGGCGCGTTTGGCGCGGCACCGGTTGCGAACCGCTGTCCGCGGCCGGGCCACCGATTCACCGGCCCGGATGGGCCGAGTGGCCGCCCGGAAACGGCAGAGTCCCGCCGGTGCCGTTCAACGCTGGTCGCTGCCGGCGGGAACTCTGCGCGAAGGGTCGGAGGGCGGCCTATCGGGCGGGGAAAAGCACTCCGTCACCGGGAGGGGGGGGAGGGGAGAGGCCTTCGATGGGGTCTGGCCCACGATCAGGGCTCACCGATTGGCAGGCCAGCCTCTCACTCCCCGGGCCTACTTTGTTCTGCTACCAGCCCCAGAACCCCTGCGCCATGTTGCGTCGGGGTCCGAGCATTCCGCGAGTGTACCGCGCATGCCTCGGTTGGCGCTACGCCACTGCGCATGCGCGGGTTGGCGCCGCCCCCAGCCCATGCCAGGGTGTAAGGCTGGAGCGGCGTGAACTGCTCCAGCGCTGTGCTGGCCCCCAGAATCGGTTGTCCCCGCGCCCGTTTCGCCTCATTGTGAAACGCCAACACCGTTCACGACAGCGCGAACACTTAGTCTCCATTTTAGGGAATGACGCCCAATATTCCCAGATGGGGAGTGCGAACTAGCATAGACTCAGACAACGGAGCCCACTTTACACCTGCTGTTTGCAAAGTAGTTTGTAAACTATTGACAATCCGGTGGGAATTACATTGTCCTTATCATCCCCAATTTTCCGGCAAGTGGAACGTACGAACCGGACTCGGAACCAGTGATTGTGAAAGTATCAGTAAGCGGCAATGCCATGACCTCAAGCCGCACCACTAGTCCTGTGACGCATCAGCGCAGCAACAAACAGAACCACGGTGTCCATTTGGAGTAATTACTGGGAGGGCCGTGTCCTTACTAGGGACTATTGAGTTCCCAAAAGCCGATTGTCATTTGACGAGTGATACATTGCTTAAATATTGTCAGGATTTAACAAATTCCGTCAGTTCAGCTTCCTTACCGGTATCGGCAAGGTGGGGTCGGAGCGTTCCACGTCCCTCCCAAAGCTTGCACGACCTCGTGCCAGGAGTTGAGGTCTAATTGAAGAGCTGCAGAAGAAACTGTTTGGATCCAGCTGGGAGGGAGCCTATCAGGTGTTACTCACAACCCCAGTGGCTCTGGGGGTCAAAGGACAGAAGTCCTGGATTCTGCTTTACAAGTTAAAAGCTTGTAAGCTTTTTACAAAGGGTCATCTGGACTCGAAACATTCGCTCTTTTCTCTTCTTATAGGTGCTGGCAGACCTGCTGAGATTTTCCAGCATCTTCTCTTTTGATAAAAGAGCTCACTATGGTTAAAAATTAGTTTCTGTACTGTTTGTACTGTACAATGTCACTTTCTCTATATGCCTAAAATACCTCAATAAAATTGTTTGTTAAAAAAAACCCAAATACAAATGAAAATGGAAACATTCAGTGAAGATTGTCTGTCAGTTGAGAATCTCATAAACCACTGGTAAATATTATCTAAAAATAAATAAATAAATAATTTCTGTGAAATGTTTGCCGCCATTTTAATTTTTGGTCACCTTTTTATCAGAACAGACCGTGGCCAGCCCACAAGGAGATAAATGATAACTTTCCTTCATATGTCCAATAGGCCAAAGATTTCAATGTTTCCAAATGTTCCCAATGTTCCCACCGACTCAGGGGAAGGTATTCCCGTTTTGTCTATCCCTTTTAGTACTTCGGTGACCGCAGAATGGTACATTTTTCAAAGCAGCATCCGCTCTTCCCGAGCTCGTGAGGGAGCGAATACATGTCGGGGTATCGAATCTCAGGTTTACCTGAGAAAGAGGGTTCAGTTATGGAGGTCTGCAGGTTACCTGCAGACTACGTTTTCAGGGTGGTTCGAACACAATTACAACAGGGACCAAAATCCTCCCCATATAAACCTCCCAACTGCCTTCAATCAGGAGGGATCAGTATGTTTGACAAGTTATCACCCTAACGGACTGGAAATGGGATAAAGCAATTGCACATTCTATTTTACTGTAAGTAGGGCTTACAAATGTACTCCAACGTTAATAGAGGTCGCTCTTTGTTCCTCCCTATTGACAGGTCGACACAAATTGAAAAAAATGAAAATGAAAATCGCTTATTGTCACGAGTAGGCTTCAATGAAGTTACTGTGAAAAGCCCCTAGTCGCCACATTCCGGTGCCTGTCCGGGGAGGCTGGTACGGGAATTTATCGGCAGTGGGAATTTCTCAGACCGCTGTGTTATGGGCCAGGGTTTAGAGAACCCCAAAGTGTATCATAGAGTTCACCTGACCCATAGATTGTGGTATGGGGAGCACACGGCCCACTTTACAGGTGTGGTACAGCAGAAATGGAAAAGTATTTTTTAAAGCAAAACAATGTTTATTCTATGAACTCAAGTTAACCTTCTTAAAACAAATAGTGAACATCTTAGCAACCATCAATTCAAATACAACCCCCAAAGAATACAACACTGAGTAATCCTTTAAGCTTTCCTTTTAATATCCATAAGACTTAAAACACCTTTTACCAGAAGTACATCAGGTTAAAGTCACTACTGTTATTAGTTTTAAATCACCAGGATCGATTTACAGTCTTTAGATTACAGAGAGAGACTCTACTGCACTTTCTGGCTGTGACTGCAGCTATCCAGCTCTGAAAATGAAACTAAAACACACCCTGCAGCAAAGAGCCTAAAATGAAAGTAAAAAGCTGACAGACAGCCCAGCTCCACCCACTCTCTGACATCACTGCAGTAATAAACACCCATTTCTTAAAGGGACTCTCACTACAGATACTTATATACACATCCATTTATAAACACACATTTCTTAAAGGTACTCGCACACGACACGGTACCCATACAATAGTCTGAGAACACGCACGGACAGTGAAAGTGAAGGAGACACAGCCGGAGTGAGAAACATCCAGAGTGGGAATTTGGACTTTGGTAATTCGCTGCAGAGTGGGAGACGGTGCTTTTTCCCTACTGTTTTGCTCTCTCTCTTTCTTCTGGCCTGTAACGTTTAATCTGCAGGGAGAGAACCAGGGAGCACCTGGGAAGGTAAGTGATTTTTATTTATTTTTATTTTTATTACCTTTTCAAATTGTGTGGTGGAGGGGGGGGGGGGGGACTGAAGTGACATCACAGTAAAGCTGTGACCTGATTGGCCGGTTGGGAAGCTACACTAAATTTAAAAATTAAGCATTGTCAAACTAATTAAACATAATTACTTAATTATAATTTAGAGGGGTTTCTAAGCCAGAGATCGGAGAGTACTGTATTTAGCTTTCACATTTATAGTAGAAATCTAGTGCTAGGAAACATATAGTTAACATTAACTTTTTTTTTTAAACTTTTAAATTTAGTTTACGAATTAATTGACGCAATGTCAATTAGAGGGGTGCAGTGCTCTGACTGTGAGATGTGGGAGGTCCGGGAGGCTTCCAGCGTCCCAGATGGCTTCATCTGCAGAAAGTGCCCCCAACTGGGGCTCCCCACAGACCGCATGGTTCGGTTTCCGCTGAAATGCTAGCTATCCGTACTGTGGCCTTGCAAAACCGAATGGCTCTTGATTATATTCTCGCTGCGAAAGGGACATGTGCCCTGATCGGATCAGAATGATGTACTTACATTCCAGATAACTTCAAAGATATTACTGATTTGGCAAAACATATCCAGAAGCAGGTTGAAAAGCAACCCGAGTCCAGCACCCTCTGGGGTTGAGCTACTGGGTGGCTAGTGTCCTTGGGAGCGTCAATAGTGCAAGGTTTGGTCATGTTCTTTGTATTTATTTTTGCTACGTTTGTTGTGTTTCTGACAACCAAACGCATCTGTCAGAGAATCAAGAAGCTTTGAAACAGCGCATATATGTTCACTTAGACAAATACTTTGAAAGGATAAGAATAGTTCTAACTATTAGCTTTAAATGATTGTAATTCTTTTAGGAATCACCCATTACAGTGTTGAAGGCTGTTCCTAAACAAATGGACCATTAAAGACATCTGTGAATGTGTTTCTTACAGCTTTTATTTCTTTATTTCATTTTTACTTTACTTGATTCATTCTATAGGTTTAGAATAATCAAAAGGAGGGAATGATAGATTGTTGATTTGTTGATTTATAGAACATAGAACATAGAACACTACAGCGCAGTACGGGCCCTTCAGCCCTCGATGTTGCACCGACCTGTGAAACCATCTGAAGCCTATCTGACCTACACTATTCCATTTTCATCCATATGTCTACCCAGTGACCACTTAAATGCCCTTAAAGTTGGCGAGTCTACTACTGTTGAAGGCAGGGTGTTCCACATCCCTACTACTCTCTGAGTAAAGAAACTGCCTCTGACATCTGTCCTATATCTATCACCCCTCAATTTAAAGCTGTCCCCTCGTGTTGGTCATCACCATCCGAGGAAAAAGACTCTCACTGTCCACCCTATCTAACCCTCTGACTATCTTATATGTCTCTATTAAGTCACCTCTCAGCCTTCTCCTCTCTAACAAAAACAACCTCAATTCCCTGAGCCTTTCCTCGTAAGACCTTCCCTTCATACCAGGCAACATCCTAGTAAATCTCCTCTGAACCCTTTCCAAAGCTTCCACATCCTTCCTATAATGTGGTGACCAGAACTGCACGCAGTACTCCAGGTGCGGCCGCACCAGAGTTATGTACAGCTGCAGCATGACCTTGTGGTTCTGAAACTCAATCCCCTGCTTATAAAGGCTAGCACACCATATGCCTTCTTAACAGCCCTATTAACCTGGGTGGCAACTTTCAGGGATTTATGTACCTGGATGCCGAGATCTCTCTGTTCATCTACACTACCAAGAATCTTGCCATTAGCCCAGTACTCTGCATTCCTGTTACTCCTTCCAAAGTGAACCACCTCACACTTTTCCGCATTAAACTCCATCTGCCACCTCTCAGCCCAGCTCTGCAGCTTATCTATGTCCCTCTGTATCCTATAACATCCTTCAGCACTATCCACAACTCCACCGACCTTCGTGTCATCTGCAAATTTACTAACCCATCCTTCTACACCCTCTTCCAGGTCATTTATAAAAATGACAAACAGCAGTGGCCCCAAAACAGATCCTTGCGGTACACCACTAGTAACTGAACTCCAGGATGAACATGTCTTCTTTCAGCTAGCCAATTACTGATCCAAACCGCTAAATCACCTTCAATTCCATACTTCCTTATTTTCTGCAATAGCCTACCGTGGGGAACCTTATCAAACGCCTTACTGAAATCCATATACACCACATCAACAGCTTTACCCTGATCCACCTGTTTGGTCACCTTCTCAAAAAACTCAATAAGGTTTGTGAGGCATGACCTACCCTTCACAAAACCGTGTTGACTATCGCTAATCAACTTGTTCTTTTCAAGATGATTATAAACCCTATCTCTTATAACCTTTTCCAACATTTTACCCACAACCGAAATAAGGCTCACAGGTCTATAATTACCAGGGTTGTCTCTACTCCCCTTCTTGAACAAGGGGACAACATTTGCTATCCTCCAGTCTTCCGGCACTATTCCTGTCGACAAAGACGACATAAAGATCAAGGACAAAGGCTCTGCAATCTCCTCCCTGGCTTCCCAGAGAATCCTAGGATAAATCCCATCTGGCCCAGTGGACTTATCTATTTTGACATTTTCTAAAATTGCTAACACCTCCTCCTTTTGAACCTCAATTCCATCTAGCCTGGTCAACTGAACCTGAGTGTTCTCCTCGACAACATTGTCTTTCTCCAGTGTAAACACTGACGAAAAATATCTATTTAACGCTTCCCCTATCTCCTCTGATTCCACACACAACTTTCCACTACTATCCTTGATTGGCCCTAATCTTACTCTAGTCATTCTTTTGTTCCTGATATACCTATAGAAAGCCTTAGGGTTTTCCTTGATCCTATCTGCCAACGACTTTTCGTGTCCTCTCCTCGCTCTTCTTAACTCTCCCTTTAGGTCCTTCCTGACTAACTTGTAACTCTCAAATGCCCTAACTGAGCCTTCATGTCTCATCCTAACATAAGCCTTCTTCTTCCTCTTGACAAGTGCTTCAACTTCCTTAGTAAACCACGGTTCCCTTGCTCGACAACTTCTTCCCTGCCTGACAGGTACATACTTATCAAGGACACGCAGTAGCTGTTCCTTGAAAAAGCTCCACATTTCGATTGTACCCATCCCCTGCAGTTTCCTTCCCCATCCTATACATCCTAAATCTTGCCGAATAGCATCATAATTGCCTTTCCCCCAGCTATAATTCTTGCCTTGCGGTATATACCTATCCTTGCCTATTGCTAAAGTAAACATAACCGAGTTGTGATCACTATCACCAAAGTGCTCACCTACATTTAAATCTAACACCTGGCAGGGTTCATTACCCAGTACCAAATCCAATGTGGCCTCGCCCCTTGTTGGCCTGTCTACATACTGTGTCAGAAAACCCTCCTGCACACACTGCACAAAAACTGACCCATCTATTGTACTCGAACTATAGTATTTCCAGTCAATATTTGGAAAGTTAAAGTCCCCCATAACAACTACCCTGTTACTCTCGTTCCTGTCAAGAATCATCTTTGCAATCCTTTCCTCTACATCTCTGGAACTATTCGGAGGTCTATAGACAACTCCCAACAGGGTGACCTCTCCTCTACTGTTCCTAACCTCGGCCCATACTGCCTCAGTAGACGAGTCCTCAAGCGTCCTTTCTACTGCCGTAATACTTTCCTTGATTAACAATGCCACACCCCCCCCCCCTTTTACCATCTTCTCTGTTCTTACAGAAACATCTAAATCCTGGAACCTGCAACAACCATTGCTGTCCCTGCTCTACCCATGTCTCCGAAATCGCCACAACATCGAGATCCCAGGTACCAACCCATGCTGCAAGCTCACCCACCTTATTCCTTATTGATATATTTAGGTTCTTGAGTGAATCGCTAAAAAATGGAATTTTCAAAATGCCATGACTGTGAAAAGCTAGCCATTGTTTCAGATCATGAAGCGACTATTGGACTTTAGGGTCTTGTCCACAGAAATTCAGACATTGTTTCAATAAATGTTTCATATAATGAATAGACCACTGTATTTCAGTACATTTAGTAATAAGAATGTATCAAATAATTAGTTACAGCAAGGTTCATGGTCAGCAGTGGCGTGAGCAAACCTATTCTCATGAGGCACCGCATGTAGACTCTGAAATATTCCTGACGGATACCAGTAAATCTTAAGTAACAACTAATGTTTTATTAATAAATTGTCCTCTAAGTAACAGACATCTATTTGAACAAATCAGGAGGTCTCAGCTGAGAATTAGAATCCAATGAGAGTAAATGAGGGTTTAGACAATAGATAAGGAT